>NC_045555.1:5210211-5225211 GCF_009769535.1 Thamnophis elegans | reverse complement strand
GCACACAAAGCCAGGAGACAGACTTGGGCGCAAAGCCAGCTGTGGGTCATCTTGGGCCAGAGTCTCTCTGGGAAGAAAAAGACAAGGGCAACCCCCCCTCCCGCATTTGCCAGGAAATCTGCAGGGACTCATCCACAATGACTCCCGAGCGTTCAAATAAACCCCACCATCTGGTCAGAAGAAGCTTCTGAATGGGAGGGGTAGCTCCGTTTTGGGGGAAAGCACCACCTGTGCCTGCTTGCACGCATGTCCCAAGAGGCATCAACCCATCCACCCATCCGTCCTTCATTCATTCATCCCCCCCCCCAGCCTCGGCGCCACGCTTCTCATCCCTTGTGCGTCCAGGGCACTTCGGGCAGCCCCAGGGGCTGTGCCATCAGCTTCCCCGATCTCTCCCACCCTCCACCGCTCCTGCCCGGTAAACAATGCCGATTCCCGCCTGGCCTGGCCTCTTTGCGCTCCAGGCAGTGGCAAAGCAATGACTGCATTGCTTAACAAAATCTATCTATCAAGCTTCCATCCATCCATCCATCCATCCATCCATCCATCCATCCATCCATCCATCCATATCTATCTATCTATCTATCTATCTATCTATCTATCTATCTATCTATCTATCTATCTATCATCTATCTATCTATCTATCTATCTATCTATCTATCTATCTATCTATCATCGTTCTCTCTCTCTCTCTCTATCATCTTCCCTCTCCATCCTCTCCCTCTATCATCCACCTCTCTCCATCTTCTCTTTATCATTCTGTGTATCATCTATCTATCTATCTATCTATCTATCTATCTATCTATCTATCTATCTATCTATCTATCTATCTATCTCTATCATCTCTCTCTCTATCCTAATCTATCTGTCTGCTTGTCTGTCTGTGTCATCTACCTACCTACCTAATCTACCTTACCTACCTAATCAATCTATCATCCACCCATCCATCCATCCATTCATCATCTACCTACCTATGAGCCAAGGTGGCGCAGTGGTTAAATGCAGCACTGCAGGCTGACTGCTAGATCAGCAGTTCAGCGGTTCAAATCTCACCGGCTCAGGGTTGACTCAGCCTTCCATCCTTCCGAGGTGGGTAAAATGAGGACCCGCATTGTTGTTGGGGGCAATATGCTGACTCTGTAAACCGCTTAGAGAGGCCTGAAAGGCCTATGAAGCGGTATATAAGTCTACTGTTATTGCTATTATTATTATTACCTAATCTACCTAATCTACTCTAATCTAATCTAGTTATCTATCTATCATTCATTCATCTCTCTCTCCATATTTTCTCCCTCTCTCTAGCCTAATTTCTGCCTGCCTGCCAGTGTCTGTAATCTACCTACCTACCTAATCTACTTTATCTACCTAATCAATCTATCATCCATCCATCCATCCATCTACCTATCTACCCAATCTACCCCATCTACCCTAATCTATCTATATCTAATCATCCATCTCTCTCTCTCCATCTTCTCTCCCTCTCTCTATCCTAATCTATCTCTGCCTGCCTGCCCGTGTCTGTCATCTACCTACAATGTATCATCCATCCATCATCTACCTATCCAATCTACTCTACTCCATCTATCTATCCATCCATCCATCCATCCATCTATCTATCTATCTATCTATCTATCTATCTATCTATCTATCTATCTATCTATCTATCTATCTATCTATCTAATCATCCATATCTCTCTCTCTCCATCTTCTCTCCCTCTCTCTATCCTAATCTATCTCTGCCTGCCTGCCCGTGTCTGTCATCTACCTACAATGTATCATCCATCCATCATCTACCTATCCAATCTACTCTACTCCATCTATCTATCCATCCATCTATCATCTATCTATCTATCTATCTATCTATCTATCTATCTATCTATCTATCTATCTATCTATCTATCTATCTATCTAATCATCCATATCTCTCTCTCTCCATCTTCTCTCCCTCTCTCTATCCTAATCTATCTCTGTCTTCTGCCCGTGTCTGTCATCTACCTACCTACCTACCTAATCTACCTTATCTCCTGCCCCGATCTCTCCCCCCCCCCCCCCCCCAGTTCCTGCTCAGTACACAACGGCGACTCCCGCCCGGCCTCGCCTCTTTTAAGCTCCAGGCGGCGGCGGCGGATTCCGGGAAAGCGTCGAGTCCTTCCCCACAAAAGCGCTCCAGGGAACCGGCGGCGGCGGCGGCGGCTGCCGCTGTTGCTGCTGGCGACTCCGGCTGCTCCACGTGGGAGGGCGCGGCCGCAATTGGGGAGGTCGGCAACCGGCCAAGCGGCCGGGAGGTGATCCTGGCCGGCTTGGAGAGGCTGGCAGCCGTGCGCCCAGGGCGAGCAGCGTCTACCGGCCAGGTTGGCTTGGCCCAGCCCAGGTGCGCGTGGGAGGCCTTATTGCGCGGCCAGCGGGACGCGGAGGGAGCGCCAGGTGGTGGCGCCGGCCAGGCGGAGCGGCAGCATCCCTAACCCTGCCGCCTCCCCCCCAACCCCGCGAGGTAGGCCACCTGAGCGGAGGAAGGACTCAGCCGGCTTCCCGCTAAGCCGGGCGTGAGAGAATTCCGAGTCTCCGGATGGGTTTGGGCAACTCGGGTTTAGAATAGAAAGAATAATAAGTGTTGGAGGGGACCTTGGAGGTCTTCTAGTCCGACCCCCTGCCTATGCAGGAAACCCTACACCACTTCAGACAAAGGGTTGTCCAACATCTTCTTAAAAACGTCCAGTTTTGAAGCATTCACAACTTCTGGAGGGAAGTTGTTCCACTGAATAATTGTTCTGTCAGGAAATTTCTCCTTAGTTCTAAGTTGCTTCTCTCCTTGATTAGTTTCCACCCATTGCTTCTTGACCTGCCTTCAGGTGCTTTGGAGAAGAGCTTGACTCCCTCTTCTTTGTGGCAACCCCTGAGATATTGGAAGACTGCTATCATGTCTCCCCTAGTCCTTCTTTTCATCAGACAAGACATACCCAGTTCCTGCAACCGTTCTTCATATGTTTTAGCCTCCAGTCCCCTAATCCTCTTCGTTGCTCTTCTCTGTACTCTTTCTAGAGTCTCCACCTCTTTTCTACATCGTGGCGACCAAAACTAGATGCAGTATTCAGGAGTTCGATCCTGTCTGGCTCAAGATTGACTCAGCCTTCTATCCTTCCGAGGTCGGTAAAATGAGGACCCAGATTATTATTATTTTTTTGGGGGGGGGGGCAAGAGGCTGACTCTGTAAACTGCTTAGAGAGGGCTGTAAAACACTGTGAAGCAGTATATAAGTCTAAGTGCTATTGCTATGATGTCATTTTAATATATTTTTTGTGATTCTTTGGAATAGTCTTTGACAAAGACTTTGACAAAGGGGCAGAATCCTCTCTGCCTCCTGGTAGTTCTTGTTCAGCAACCACAATTGGGACTAGCAACTTGGTCATTTAGTGAATTGGTCACTAGGTGAAACCTCCATTATGCTTATGATCTGATTGTAGCTTGTGGCAGTTCACCTAATGACCATAGCAGAAAAGTTTGTAAAATGGGGTCAGTTACGTGATGGTTTATTTAACAACCCCATCACTTAGTGATAAATGTCCTGCTCCCAAATGTGTTTGCAAATCTAGGACTATCTATAGGGGGGGGGGGGATCTGATTTTTTTAAAAAAAGGAACAGATAAAATTGGGGTTGGGTGGTGTAGGAAGTTATCACCCAGCCCTCTCCCAGAAAAAAATCAAATATCCTAGGAAATATTGAAGAGGCAGGATATTTCTCTGGATATGAAAAAGGGAAGAAACACGTTTTAAAAGACAGAAGAGCTTCCTGCAGCTTCCTGCCCATCCCCACTTTGTCAATGGGCCATTAAGAAGACCGAGCTAGTTCCTTTACATAACAAAGACTTCTCCACTTCGGCTCCAGGGGTGGGTGGGATTAAGGCATGATAATATTGGCGCTTTACCCAGCTCACCACATGGCATCTGAGAACTCAACCAAACCTGGATTCAAAACACAGCCTAGAGAGTTGCCCCTGCATGGGCCCATGGGAGTCTGACAACCAATCAGAATACAAGCTCAAGATCAAAGGCCAGAGAGGGCATAAAACCAGGGACTTTCAGCATCTCAGCCCTTCCTTCTCTTCTTCTCCACCAACATTGAAGCATGTGGTCACCTTTTCTGTTCAGGGCTCAAGCCATGTGGTCCTGTCCACCATTAAAACCATCTTTCCAAGCAGCCTCCATGTCTCCAGTGTCTTTTTCCCCACTTGGAGCCGAACCCAGAAGGACGTTTCTTCCAACAGTGGAAAAAGGAAATGAAATCTCACCTATTCCCTCTTTCGGCCCTAGGCATGTTTATCCCAGAAGTGGTTTGAATCGGCCTTCGCTTCGTAGCCAGCTGTGGTTGCGGTTGCAGCCATGAAATGGGAACATTTTAAAACAAAGAGCTCTCTTTGTGAACATTGAAAGAGTAAAATCTGTGTCAGGAAGGTCCTCCCTCTCTTGTTAGATGTTCCTTCTGTTTGCCGACAGGTTCTCCAGCCAAAACTGACCAATGACCTTTGGGCGATCAAAGACCAAGTGGCAATTTAGACTGGTCAGGAAAGCATAAAGGACCTTTGATTCGTTTTTCAGGCTGAAAGTTGCTTTGAACAGTGGCCAGAAGGCAAAAAAGGAAAAAGGGAAAAAAAGGAAGCTGTGCATTTCTTTCATGAACAGAGGTGGGTTCCCAACCTATCTTGATGTTAAGCCCCAGATTTAATCAGCTCTCAAAACTCTTCCCAACCCTCACCTTGCGGCTTGTCGGGTTTGGGGATTAAATCTGTGGCTGTGTTCCCAGAAATGTCTGTGTGTGTGTGGTTTTGTGTGTCTTCATATATGTACCCAACCAGTTTTCCTTTGAAGTGTCATTCCACTACAAACATCTTTTTTATTATATTTAAGCTTTAAAAATTTAAATTGAACTGAATTGTCTTTCAACATATGTTGGGAATATATATATTCCCAACATATGTTGAAAGACAATTCAGTTCAATTTAAATTTTATATATATAGTGTCACAACCCCTGGTAAGCCCCAATTATGGGAGGAAGCTAACTGCTTCCATCATCTGTCAATCGGCTCGTCACAAGAGTCCATCACGACAGAAACCCAATATTTTTACTGTTGCCTTTGTTATATTTGTGTTTTTAAAAAAATAAAAAAACATACATATATATATATATACATACATACATACATACATACATACATACATACATACATACACATACACATACACACACACACACACACATATATACATACATACATACATACATACATACATATGCATATACATACATACATACATACATACATAATATTCTAATCCCAGTAAGGGATAATCTAATCCCAGTAAGGGCATGGCTAGCTGATGAGAGCTAAATAGCTTGAAATAGATCTATACTAGTCTCCCTTTATTTATTTATCATCACAAATACAACACAAATTGTAACAAAGGCAACAGTAAAAATATTGGGCTTTCTGTCTGGATGGTCTCTTGTGACGAGTTGATGGACAGAGAATGGAAGTAGTGATCTTCCTCCCATATTTGGGGCATACCGGGGGTTGTAAAATCTAAATAGATACCTTTCACCCTGGCTTGGCTGATAAGGAGTCGAGCTCTGTGGCTCAATGGTTAACACATCTGCCTTAGAGGTAATACAGCACAGGCTCGATTCCCAGTAAGGGTATGGCTAGCTGATGAGAGCTAAATAGCTTGAAATAGATCTATACTAGTCTCCCTTTATTTATTTATCAGCACAAATATAACAAATGTAACAAAAAGGCAACAGTAAACAAAAAAAAATTGGGTTCTGTCTGGATGGTCTCTTGTGACGAGCCGAAGGACAGAGAATGGAAGTAGTGGACTTCCTCCCATATTTGGGCATACCGGGGGTTGTAAAATCTACATATATATATATATACACACACATACACATACATACATCCATACATACACACATATACATACACACACACACACACACACATACTAAAAAAGTCCCTGGCACGTTCTTTCCCTCTTACTGTCTTCCACTCTTCAAAATTCTTATTGGTAAGTGTTGAACATTGCCTGGAAATTAGAATTTTCCCCGTCATCTTAAAGCAATTCTTTGTTTGATTTATTTCTGCTCTTCTGCTTTCTGTTTAGCCTTCTAGACTGCTATTTGTCAATTTTGGCATCTTAAAGAAGTGGAGACTTCAACTCCCAGAATTCCCCAGCCATCATGAATTCTGGGAGCTGAAGTCCACACATTCTTAAATTACCAAGGTTGGGGAAACGCCAGTTTAGCTTGTCTTGGCACATCCCTGTTTTCACAACCACAGGGTGGGTAACCTGATTTTCATGGTGCGGTTCCAGATAAAATTATCATATTCTTAAATCTCTCTCTATATAAAAGGTAAATATCACTCACTCATCATGAAATCTCCAGAATCGTAAAGCCTATGAACTTGAAATTTGGCATGTATGTTCCCCTTGGTTTCTAGGTGCTCACTAAGAAAGGATTTGTTGAAATGACCATCAGATTATTAGTAGTTCTTATACAGTGTTATATTAACAGGCTTTGATGCTAAGGAGTTAGACTGTCTACTCCCTCTCCCACCTGAAAATAACTCTGTTCTGACTGCCAGTTGCCTTATATTAACAGGCTTCAATGCTAAGGAGTTAGACGTTCTACTCCCCCTTCCCACCTGAAAATAATTCTGTTCCAACTGCCAGTTGTCTTTTATTAACTCACTTCGATGCTAAGAGGTTACACATTCTACTCCCCCTCCCCACCTGAAAATAACTCTGTTCCATGTCATCCCTGAAAGCCATCTTTTCTTTTGGACTTCAGGCCTGCCACACTTTCTACTGTCTATTTTCCATTGTGGGGAAAATGGGAGGGGGGATTATACGGAGTTGGGTAGAATGTAGCCATAATAACATTCTTCTTAGAAAGCCAAGGTCAACTTTGTCTCTGCACCTGGCCGGAACTGGATGGGTGGAAACTGCCAGCGTGGCAGTGGGAGATTGGATCATACGATGGACTTGTGGGTATGGGGGGACCAGGATCTTGAACTTTCAACTGGGTGGGGAAAACCGGGAAGCCTTCAGATTCGGGGTTTCCCAGACGTGCCGACATGGCTCTCTTCATAAATTGGAATTTTGAGGAATCCTTTGCCTCGGACGCTGATGTAATTTTGGATGCTGCTTGGAACGCTGACATTCCATCTGCCAGTTGCAACTGGGGAAAAGGGCTCAATCCCATCTATTTTATTGTTCTTAGATTTAAAATAATGTTTTAATCTGTAACAGAAACCTAGCTTACTGTCTCTAACGAAATAATACAGGGCCCTTTTTTTAAACTACTCGTTTATTTTCAAGCTTTAAGTGTCAATTTATCGAACCCCTCTGTACATTTATCAAGCCCGATTGCATAGTTTCATAGTGAAGTACGAGTATCCAGCTAGCAAAGGATTATTAGTAAGGGCCTGTGTGTTGATACGGACTTTTGCATCGGGCAAGCAAGTCTACGAATCTTGGCTTTCCGCTACTGTGCAGTTTTGACTTCTTTGCAAAATCTTTTTATTTTGGTGCAATCCTGCATTCGAAACCTCAGCTTCCGGGCTGGCAGGGAAGATGCTGCTGGCAATTAAAACCTCTGTGATAAGAGCGTCGTAAACATCGTTGAGGCTGATTAAAGAGAAGGAGAGGATTTTCCCTGGAGGGGAAAATGTAGCACTTCCAACTCCTTGTCCTTCTGCGTTGCCTTCCTTGCCAGGATGCGCTCAATAACTGCTCTAGGGTGTGAGAGGAAGCGCTTTGCGAAGAGTGTGGCGCGGAATAGATAAACGTCGTGCGGCTTCTTGACCCCCCTAAAAAAAACCGGGAAGAAAATTCAAGCACGGATGAACAGAACAGAGACGTGAGTGAGGGAAGAACGAAATAGGTAGCTCACTCATCTCTAGGTAGAACATAGAATGGAATAACAAAGTTGGAAGGGACCTTGGAGGTCTTCTAGTCCAACCCCCTGCTTAGGCAGGAAACCCAGGACTACTTCAGACAATGTTGCTATCCAACATCTTCTTAAAGACTTCCAGTGTTGGAGCATTCACAACTTTTGGAGGCAGGTTGTTCCACTGATTAATTGTTCTCACTGTCAGGAAATTTCTCCTTAGTTCTAAGTTGCTTCTCTCCTTGATTAGTTTCCACCCATTTTGCTTCTCCAGGTGCTTTGGAGAATAGTTTTACTCCCTCTTCTTTGGGGCAGCCTCTGAGATATTGGAAGACTGCTATCATGTCTCCCCTAGTCCTTCTTTTCCTTAAACTAGACATACCCAGTTCCTGCAACCGTTCTTCACATGTTTTAGCCTCCAGTCCCCTAATCATCCTTGTTGCTCTTCTCTGAACTCCTTCTAGAGTCTCACATCTTTTCTACATCGTGGTGACCAAATCTGGACGCCATATTCCAGGTGTGGCCTTCCCAAGGCCTTATAAAGTGGCATCAACACTTCACGTGATCTTGATTCTATCCCTCTGTTGATGCAGCCTAGAACTGTGTTGGCTTTTGTGGCAGCTGCTGCACACGGCTGGCTCCTATTTAAACGGTTGATTATGAGGACTCCAAGATCCGTCACACTGTTACACCATTTTGCTTTTTTTGAGGGTGGAAGAAGTGGAACACAAAGTTTTTTTTTCTTACAGGTAATCCTCCTGTAGGGACTGCCTCATTTAGTGTCTGCTCGCAGATACAACGGTTCTAAAAAAAATAACCTTGCAAAGGTCATAACCCTGTGCAGGTCTGTACTTATAAATACATACTGATTGCCAAGCATCCAAATTTTGAACACTGGGGAATGCTGCAGTTGTCGTAAATGCGAGGACCGACGGTCATAGGTTAAGGGTGACCGAGCTTATAAAAGGTTTTCAGGAGTTGAAAACATTGGAAATAGCCTCCTGAATTTTGAACCCAGGGGCAAGCTGCCATGCCCATAAATGCAAGGGCCTTGGGTCGTGTTTAAGGGACGCGGTGACTCAGTGGCTAAGACTCTGAGCTTGTCGATCAGAAAGGTCGGCAGATCAGTGGTTCGAATCCCTAGCGCCACGTAACGGAGTGAGTTCCCGTGACTTGTCCCAGATTCTGCCAACCTAGCAGTTCGAAAGCAGGTGAAAAATGCAAGTAGAAAAACAGGAACCACCTTTGGTGGGAAGGGAAACAGCGTTCCATGCGCCTTCGGGAGTTGAGTCCTGCCGGCCACATGACCACGGAGACGTCTTCGGACAGCGCTGGCTCTTCGGCTTTCAAACGGATATGAGCAGCGCCCCCTAGAGTCGGGGACGACTAGCACATATGTGCGAGGGGAACCTTTACCTGGGTCATGTTCGCTTGTGGGTGGGCATCATGCTTTTCGGGGCATCTCTAACGGGGGGGGGGGAGAGGGGCTGTAAAAGGCTGTTTCGAAGTTTCCCGTAGGAGAAGGTTTTCTGCTGCTTTTTCTCTGCTGGAAGTGAATGAGTCACCAAGGGGATGGCGGCAGCTTGGGGGCGGCCTCGCTAATTGAACTGTGCCGCCAGCGGACTCATCATCAGTCTCGGATCCGTCTTCCCCCCTCCTTTCCCCCCCCCCCGCTGAGAAAGTGGATAGGGTCACAGAAGGGGGTCAGAATGGGGAAAAGAGAAAGCATAAAGTTGCATTTGCAGTAGGTTAAAAAGGAAAAAAAAGCTATTGGTGTTTGCAACAGAGGGACTGCCTAAATCCATTATTCTGTTGTTGTTGTTATGGTTAATCGCAGTCAGCCAGATGTTCGGACTGGATTTGGCATGCCGAGACCTTCCCAAGGACCTGGGACAGGCAGATGTGGGATGTTTGAAGGCATTAGAGGTATCGCCTTCGTAGGATGTAAGCCATTCGGAGTAAAGCTGCCTTTTGAAATTGGCTGGTGGTGAAGTTGTCAATGCCGTGTTTCAGATGATGCTCCAGGTGGTTTTGGGATTGCAGAGTTCCTACTGTTATGGGTTCTGTCCTTGCTCTCTTTTGCCATAGTCATTCTATTTCTATTTGTATATTTTTTGTTATCTTTTCTCTTCTCCTCTGGTGATTCCAGGTGTTTCCACATCCACTACTCTTATTAATAATTGTTAAATCTAGCACATTATTATTATTATACAATTGTATCACAGCGGCCAGTTGTTTTGCTGGATTTGGCATTGATTACTAGTCGGGCCCCACCTAGGGGCCTAGGACGTCGTAACATATTTTCGTAATATGCGTGCAGATCCAAGCAGTGCGGCTTTTTGCATTTGACTGATGGTGATTTTGTCAATTTTTAACTGTTTTAAATGTAATTCCAGTGCTTTTGGAATAGCACCCAGTGTGCCGATTACCACTGGAATTACCACTGCTGGTTTGTGCCATAGTCTTTGAATTTTGATTTTTAAGTCCTGGTATTTTGCGATTTTTTCATGTTCCTTCTCAGCGACCCTGCTATCACCTGGTATTGCGATGTCTATGATTGTGACCTTATTTTTCTCAACCAGTGTGATGTCTGGTGTATTATGCGCCAGTATTTTGTCCGTTTGTATGCGAAAATCCCACAAGATCTTGACCATCTGATTTTCGGTGAGTTTTTCAGGCTGATGTTCCCACCAGTTTGTTGCTGTTTTAATATTATAATTTTTGCACAAATTCCAATGGATCATTTGTGCTACTGAATTGTGCCGCAATTTATAATCCGTCTGCGTGATTTTTTTTACAGCAGCAGCTGATTATCATCATCATCATCATCATCATCATCATCAAATTTATTTGCTACCCATCTCATAATTCAGGTTGACTTGGTTCCCATCCAGGGTCAGCTGCAGGGATCCTATTTCAAATAATCTAAATTATTTAGGCAGGGAAGAGGGGTTGGACTAGATGACCTACAAGATCCCTTCCAACTCTCTTAATCTAATATCTAACTTTATGGAGAAAGTGCGTTGCTCGCAATCGTAAGCAGAATTCACTTTCGTCCGCGGTAAACATTTGAAGAGGTTGCATCCGGATATGGTAGCGTGGAGTTCCGCCGGTGAATGGAACAAGCTGGACTTGATTTGGTCAGTTCTGACTCGCGGGGGCAAAATGTAAGGCTCTTTCTTTCCATGCTGACTTTGCTCCTGTTTTAAATCTCCCAGCTTCTAAACTAACTTTTACGGATCAAAGCCGGTGAATAACATGGCGCATTGGGAAAAATAGAATAGAATAACAGAGTTGGAAGGGACCTTAGAGGTCTTCTAGTCCAACCCCTTGCTTAGGCAGGATACCCTACACCACTTCAGCCAAATAGTTATCGAATCTCTTTTTAAAACTTCCAGTGTTGGAGCATTCACACCTTCTGGAGGCAACTTCTGTTCCACTGGTTAATTGTTCTCACTGTCAGGAAATTTCTCCTTAGTTCTAGGTTGCGTCTCTCCTTGATTAGTTTCCACCCATTGCTCCTTATCCTGCCCTCAGGTGCTTTGAGGAATAGTTTGATAGCAAAGGTGTTACAAATAGCCCTCAACTTACAATTGCATGATCTTAGAGTGTGACTATCCTTAAACTGGTCATCACACCATCGTGCTCAATTTTGCAAACTTTTAAAGTGAACACCGCAGTTGTTAAGTAAACGGCAAATTGCTTGTTATAGGAAGCTGGAAACTTTCGAATTTATTTATTTTTTGCTGGAAACCCCAGATTTTGGCCATGCCTTTTAACTTTGCACCAGACAATTCTCTTTGGCCCCAGCCAGTCCGTTTAGCCCCGAGGGCATCAAATGCCTAAACCTGCATTTTTTTGAGTCATTGTGTGTTTGTCAGCACTGGGGGCAAATGTCTCTGGCGTCCTACAGCTAAGAAACAACACAATTGCTTTCCACGCAGGGGTGGGACAGATTTCCAGCGGGTAAAACGGTTAGTATAATTAAAACCAGAATAACCGTTTCTCGGGCATTCAACCCTGCGGCATAAAATAGGATCACAGCTTGGGGGAAGGCTGCTGGCGACTTCATAAGAAACTAATCATTTATGTTTCTGAGCTCAGCCTTGGCACCAGCCAAAATTTGTGCCAATAAGTCCTCCTCCCAAAAAAAAGCACGCCATCTTTTATTGCTGCAAATTATTAGTGAGCAGAAAATAAATGACTTTGTAATCAGATTTCCGTGGCTGGGGAGTTTTTCTTTTGTTTGTGTAAATTCCGAAGCAGGTAGAGAAAGTTTTTCTCTTCCACCCTGCCCTGCCTGACAACAGAGCTGATTAAACAAAGAAACAAATGAGAATATCCTGGTTATTTCCTTGTCTGTAGAGACGTGTTTACTCAAGAGACAAGACTGGCCCAGTTTTGAAGTGCAATATTGTCCAGGGAGTTTGAACGTTAAAAGAAGATTTCTCAAGCTTGGGAACTCGAAGAAATGCAGACTTCAACTCCCAGGGTTCCCCTGCCAGACCTTGACTTACAAACCATTTATTCAAAGTTACGACGGCAATGAAAAAAGTGACTTAAACTTATCCTTGCATTTGTGAGCATTGGCAGCATCCTTGTGGGAGCAAAATTCAGGCGGTTAATTTCCGATCTAACTTTGGGAAAACTTTTTTAAGTTCCGTAAAGGGACGGGCTGGCTCAGTGGCTAACATGCTGAGCTGGTCAATCAGAAAGGTCGGCAGTTCAGCAGTTCGAATCCCTAGCGCCGCGTAACGGAGTGAGCTCCCGTGACTTGTCCCCAGCTTCTGCCAACCTAACAGTTTGAAAGCATGTAAAATATGCAAGTAGAAAAATAGGAACCACCTTTGGTGGGAAGGGAACGGCGTTTAGTCATGCCGGCCACATGACCACAGAGACGTTTTCGGACGGCGCTGGCTCTTTGGCTTTGAAACAGAGATGAGCACTGCCCCCTAGAGTTGGGAACGACTAGCATATATCGTATGTTTGAGGGGAACCTTTACCTTATGTTGCAACTATAGAGTAAAGGTAAATGAATAATTGTGCTTAACAACTGTTGCAAAAACAACCCAGAAGTTACTTCTTTGAATCTTTTTGCTTCCTTTTCTATTTTTCTTTTACTTTTAGCTTTCTTTTTGTTCTCTTTTGTTCTTCTTGCTTTTTGTTAGTTTGTGTTATAGTTTTATATTTCTTTTTTTTTTAAAGTCTTTAATTATATAATTAAAGAGAATTCTGGCTGGTCCCTGAATGTGAGACTCTCTAATGCAGAGAAGTGATTCAATACAATACAATAGCAGAGTTGGAAGGGACCTTGGAGGTCTTCTAGTCCAACCCCCTGCCTAGGCAGGAAACCCTACACCACTTCAGACAAATGGCTACCCAACATCTTCCAGTGTTGGGGCATTCATAACTTCTGGAGGCAACTTCTGTTCCATTGATTAATTGTTCTAACTGTCCGGAAATTTCTCCTCAGTTCTAAGTTGCTTCTCTCCTTGATTAGTTTCCACCCATTGCTTCTTGTCCTGCCTTCAGGTGCTTTGGAGAAGAGCTTGACTCCCTCTTCTTTGGGGCAGCCCCTGAGATATTGGAAGACTGCTATCATGTCTCCCCTAGTCCTCCTTTTCATTAAACTAGACATACCCAGTTCCTGCAACCGTTCTTCATGTTTTAGTCTCCAGTCCCCTCATCATCGTTGTTGTTCTTCTCTGCACTCTTTTTAGAGTCTCCACATCTTTTCAACATCGTGGCAACCAAAACTTAATGCCATATTTCAAGTGTGGCCTTACCAAGGCCTTATAAAGTGGTATTAACACTTCACATTATCTTGATTCTATCCCTCTATTTATGCAGCCTAGAACTGTGTTGGTTTTTTTGGCAGCTGCTGCACACGGCTGGCTCCTATTTAAATGGTTGTCCACTAAGATCCCTTTCACAGTTACTACTGTTGAGCAAGGTACCACCTATACTGTACCTGTGCATTTCGTTTTCCTTGTCTAAATGTAGAACCTGACTCTTTTCACCATTGAATTTCATTTTATTTAGATAGTGCCCAATGTTCAAGTTTATCAAGATCCTTTTGTATCTTTAAGCCTATCTTCTGGAGTGTTGGCCAGCTTAGTGTCATCTGCAAATTTGATGAGTTCCCCATTTATTCCCTCATCCAAATTATTGATGAAGATGTTGAAGAGTACTGGGCCTAAAACAGAGTCTTGGGGAATGCTGTTGTTGAATTTGGGGTGTCTCTTTTGCTATCTCTCGGCCTAGGCTGCACCGGTGTTTATTCAGGATCTCAAAAGTTGAAAGCATGGAAACTTCTCCTGAAATATTGTGTTGGCCAAGGGGAAAAAAAACCCTTGCTTTGTGTTAAGAGTGTAGAAGATTAAAATGGAGTGGAGCCCAAGAATTCTGACCTCTTTCTTACGTGAATTTTCGTCACTTTAATCTGGAACTTGGGCCATTCGGCTTTCCAGCTCCAGAGAATGATGTTGAGGCCTGCCAGTACAGTTGGCAGCAGATTCGGACAGTGAGGAGGTTGGGGAGGAAGATGGGCCAGTCCTGGAGTCTGGGGAAGGCTCTGATGAGGGCTCTGTGTTGGAGGCAGAGAGGGGGCCAGGGTCGTATGCCAGCTATCAGCTGGCAGCTGAGTCAGACATCAGTGAGGCAGAAGAACAGCTGGAGCCTGTTCCCAGTGTGCGCATGTGCAGAGTTTCCAGACGAAGGGAACAGCTAAAGAACAGGGGTCGGCTTGGGAGTGAGGCCACAGGTGGATGATGAATGGCCCCTCCCAGAGGGAATAAAAGAGGAGCAAAAGGGGAGTGGAGTTTGCAGGAGTTTGCTTAATTGGTTCCTGACTCTCCGAGGCTCCTTGCCAAGTTTTCCAGATATCGGCCTGCCAACTCTCCAAGCCAGATAGCAATAGCAATAGCAATAGATAAGGTCTGTGACCGTAAATCCTCCCTTGAAAGACTTGGCTGGAGGTAAAGGAGCAGAATTCACAGTACATTAATAAAATGGGGTTTTTGTGGGGACCAAGAGTTTGCTTCGTGTTCTTGGGAAG
>NC_045555.1:5102711-5207711 GCF_009769535.1 Thamnophis elegans | reverse complement strand
AGCAGGGAAGGTTGGATTTGAAGCCAGCCCCATAGGTTCCTGTCCGCTGGGAACCGGACTTTCGTGCTGGATAACAGTGTGTTGTAGCTTCTTCGGTCTTGCAACCGTAGATAAACCAAGAAAGTCTAACCAGAGTTTGTTGTCTATAAGAGCCTATTGGGGTTTGTGGGTCTCCTGACCTTTGAACTGGGGTCACAGCTCAGAAGGTCCAGATGTTATTTAGAGGGAAATAAAGAGGGCAGGGGATGTAGGTACTTTTGGGGGCAACGCTTAAGAAATGACTCCCTTCCTTTCTGACTGTCTTCCCTCACTCTTTTCTTCCTTCTTCCTTCCTTCCATCCATCTTTTCTTTCTTTCCTTCCTTCTTTCTCTCCCTCCTTCCTTCCTTCTTACATCTCTTCTTCCTCTTTTCTTTCTTTTATCTATCTTTCCTTCCCTCCCTCTCTCCCAATTTCCTTTGCTCCTTTCCTTTCATTCCTTCCTTCCCTTCACTCCCTCCCTCCTTCCTTCTTTCCTGCCTTTCTTCCTTTCTGCCTTCCCTCCCTCCTTCTTTCTCTCCTTCCCTTTCCTTCCTTCCATCTCTTTCCTCTTTTCTTTTTATCTATCTTCCCTTCCTCTCTTCCTCTTTCCTTTGCCCCTTTCCTCTTTTCTTCCTTCATTCCCTTCACTCACTCACTTCCTTCCTGCCTTTCTTCCTTCCCTCCCTCCTTCCCCCTTCCTTCCTTCCTGCATGCCTTCTCTCCCCGTTTCCTTCCTTCCTTCTTTTCTTTCTTTCTCTCCCTCTTTCCATCCCTTCTTCCTGCCTTCTTCTGTCTCTCCTTCCTCCTCTTTCTTTTTTATCTATCTTTCCTTCCCCCTCTCTCCCTCTTTCCTTTCCTCCTTCCTTCCTTCCCTTCACTCCCTCCCTCCTTCTTCCCTCCTTCCTTCCTACCTGCCTTCTCTCCCTGTTCCCTTCCTTCCTTCTTTCCTTTATTTCTCTCCCTCCCTCTTTCCATCCCTTCTTCCTACCTTCTTCTGTCTCTCCTTCCTCTTTTCTTTCTTTTTATCTATCTTTCATTCCCTCCCTCTTTCCTTTGCTCCTTTCCCTCTTCCTTCCTTCCCTTCGCTTCCTCCCTCCTTCTTTCCTGCCTTCCCTCCGTTTCCTTCCTTCCTTCTTCCCTCCCTCCATCCTCTCTCCTTCCCTCCCTCCTTTCTTCTTTCTTTTTATCTATCTTTCCTTTCCTCCCTCCCTCTTTTCTTCATTCCTTTCCTCCTTCCTCCCCTCCTTTTTCTCTTTCATTTTCTCCCTCTCTCTGCCCTTCCCTCCCTCCCTCCCATCTCCTTTTCTTGCCTCCTTCTTCCCTCGCCCTTCTCCTTCTCGCCTTGCCTGGCCCAGCCGGCTCCAGGCTCCTGGGCGCGGAGAGGCCGCCTGGAGGAGAACCAACAGCAGAAGTCTCCGTGTCAGAGCCGAGCCGCCCTCTGGGCTCCGCGGCAGCTCTCGCTGGATTATTTATTGCCTCTCTCCTGCTCTGGCGGCGGCACTGCAGTTCTGGGTCTGCAGCCAACAGACGGGGGTGGGTGGGCGGGCGGGCAACCCGCTCAGTGGGGGGGGGGCAACCAAGCCTTCCGTCAACTCGCTTCCCCGATTCCTGTTTTGAGCATCAAAGCTGCATCTTTGGTGCCACCCTGTTTCACTGGGAGAGGGGGGGAGAAGCCCTTGTGCTTGTCTGTCTCCATGGGGCTAACCTTGGTTAAGCTCAGCCCTGGTTCATTCGGCTTTGGGTAATTGAGAGGGTGTTATGCTTACTCCGGAGAGGTGGTGGAACTATGCACACACACACACACACCCCGCAAATGGGTTAAATTCAGGAAGCAGATTATCTGAACTCAGTTCTGTATCCCCTAGAGAAAGTTTGTCCATCTTATCTTCTGTCCTTCATCCTGGGGAAGGCATTCAGTGGTGGGTGTTTGGGTGGGGGAGAGAAAGGGAAGGGGAAAGAGAGAGGCAGAGAGAGAAAAAGAGAGAGAGAAAGAGCGAGACAGAGAGAGAAAGAGAGACACAGACAGAGAGACACACAGAGAGAGAAAGAGTGAGAAAGAGAGGCACAGAGTGAGTGTGAGAGAGAGAGAGACAGAGAGAGAGAAAGAGTGAGAAAGAGAGTGAGAAAGAGAGAGAGACAGAGACAGAAAGAGAGAGAAAAAGAGTGAGAAAGAGAGGCAGAAAGAGTGAGAAAGAGAGAGTGAGAAAGAGAGACACAGAGATACAGAAAGAAAGAGTGAGAAAGAGAGAGAGTGAGTGAGAGAGACAGAGACAGAAAGAGAGAGACAGAGTGATAAAGAGAGAGAGAGTGAGAAAGAGAGAGAGACAGAAAGAGAGAGAAAAAGGGTGAGAAAGAGAGGCAGAGAGAGTGAGAGAGAGACACAGAGAGACAGAAAGAATGAGAAAGAGAGAGACACAGAGAGACAGAGAGAGAAAGAGAGAGACACAGAGAGACAGAGAGAGAAAGAAAGACAGAGTGAGAGAGACAGAGACAGAAAGAAAGAGAGACACAGTGAGAAATAGAGAGACAGAGAGTGAGAAAGAGAGACAGAAAGAGGGAGACAGTGAAAGAGTGAGAAAGAGAGACAGAGAGATAGAGAGACGGAAAGAGTGAGAAGGAAAGAGAGTGAGAAAGAGACAGAGTGAGTATGAGAGAGAGACAGAGCGAGAGAGAGCGAGAGAGCGAAAGAGTGAGAAAGAGAGACAGATAGAGACAGAAAGAGTGAGAAAGAGAGAGACAGAGAGAGTGAGAAAGAGAGACACAGAGACAAAAGAAAGAGACAGTGAGAAAGAGAGAGACAGACAGAGAAAGAGAGAGACAGACAGAGAAAGAGAGAGACAGAGTGGGAAAGAGAGACAGAAACACCGACACAGCCACACACACAGCCACACAGAGAGAGAGAGAGAGACAGAGAGACACAGACACACACACACACACAGAGGGAGAAACAGAGTGAAATTGAGAGAGAGACACACAGAAGGAGAGAGACACAGAGAGACAGGGAAAGAGACAGACAGAGACACACAGAAAGTGAGAAAGAAAGAAAGAAAGAAAGAAAGAGAGACAGAGAGAGAAAAGAGTGAGAAAGAGAGAGACACACAGAGACACAGACACAGAGAGAAAGAGAGAGACAGAGAGAGAAAGAGTGAACTAGAGAGAGACACACACACAGGAGAGAGACACAGAGACAGAGACACACACACACACAGAAAGTGAGAAAGACACACACACAGAGAGAGAAAAGAGTGAGAAAGAGAGAGACGCACGCAGAGAGAGACAGATGCAGACAAACACAGACAGACACACAGAGAATATGATTCAGCTGTTTTTTTACTTGCTCCATTCAAGAGCTAAGGATGCTCCATCTAAGGAAAGGAGCTTCCCCGCTTTCCTTCTTCTCGGACTCATTGCTCAGCAGACGGGCATTCAACAGATAAAGCACAATGAGGGGCGGGAGAGAGAAGAATGGGCACTTGGGTATGGTGTCTGCTTGTCATCGGCTGAAAAGATCCAGAGAACTGGCTGTCAGCCTGAAGCCATTCATTCATTCATTCATTCATTCATTCATTCATTCATTCATCCATCCATCCATCCATCCATCCATCCATCCATCCATCCATCCATCCATCCATTCAGTTTCTCTAGCCACCCAACTCAACCAAGGGACTCCCTCCCTCTTCCTACTTCAGTTGCAACACATATTTACAAAAAAGGCACCCCAAAGTTGTGCCCTCTTAGTAACACGGCCCCAGGCGTAACTCCTTGAAGTATGAAGAATGCACAAACACATGTATGATTTGAGCCACTTTCCAACAATCAGCTGTGATTGTTCAAAATCGCACGTCACAGCTGATCGTTGGAAATTGCACGTCACAGCTGATCGTTGGAAATCGCACGTCACAGCTGATCATTAGAAATCGCACGTCACAGCTGATCATTAGAAATCGCACGTCACAGCTGATCGTTGGAAATCGCACGTCACAGCTGATCATTAGAAATCGCACGTCACAGCTGATCGTTGGAAATCACACGTCACAGCTGATCATTGGAAATCGCACGTCACAGCTGATCGTTGGAAATCGCACATCACAGCTGATCGTCAGACATACCGTTTCGCCCAAACTGGTAGCAATTTTTTTACTACCAGTTCAGGTGAACTGGTAGCATTTCACCCCTGGTCCAGGTTCAACTGAGGTCTGCTTGGTGCTTTTTCCACTGCTGGACTTGATATAGTTAGAAAACGAAGCTTTTTGCTCTTAATTTCCTGCTTTTTGGCTTCTTCTTCTTCGCTGCGCCAGGAGGAGTTGGGACTAGACGTAAATATCCTTCTCCCTTTCGGCGAGCTATATTTCTTTTCCGCTCGCTGCTCTCCACTGTCTGTGGGGCCCGCTAATGTCTCTGAAACTCCCAAAGACATTTATTTTCCCATCCGATCTTGGCTCTAATGCCTCCCCAAAGGACGCAGCGCCTTGTTAATTACATCGGAAGGATCCATTGCGGCTGCCGGGGGATGGGGGTGGGGAGTTTGCAGTGGGATGGGGGAGGGCAGGTGGGTGTGAAGTGGAAACGGGGGTGGGGTGGGGGCAGGAGAAGAGAAGGAAAAAATCAACAGGCTGGGAGCACACTTTGCAACTTTCCCTCGTTCTGACTTTGGAAGAAAATAATTCCTTGTCTCAGCGGCTAAGGACGCTGAGCTTGTCGATCAGAAAGGTCAGCAGTTCGGCGGTTCGAATCCCTAGCGCCGCATAACGGAGGGAGCTCCCGTGACTTGTCCCAGCTTCTGTCAACCTAGCCGTTCGAAAGCACGTTAAAAAAGGCAAGTAGAAAAATAGGGACCACATTTGGTGGGAAGGTAACAGCGTTCCATGCTCCTTCAGGAGTTGAGTCATGCCGGCCACATGACCACAGAGACGTCTCCAGAAAGCGCTGGCTCTTCGGCTTTGAAACGGAGATGAGCACCGCCCCCTAGAGTCGGGAACAACTAGCACATATGTGAGACTTTGGGGAAAAGTGTAGAGAAGAGCAACTACAATGATTAAAGGCCTGGAGACAAAAACATATGGGAAGAATGCAGAAAAGAGCAAGAAAGTTGATTATAGAGGACTGGAGGGTAAAACATAGGAAGAACAGTGGGGGGAATTGGGCATTTCTAGTGTAATGAATAGAAGGACTAGGGGAGACATGACAGCAGTCTTCCAATATTTGAGGGGCTGCCCAAAGAAGAGGGAGTCAAGCTATTCTCCAAAGCACCTGGGGGGCAGGACAAGAAGCAACGGGTGGAAACTAATCAAGGAGAGAAGCAACCTAGAACTAAGGAGAAATTTCCTGGCGGTTAGAACAATTAACCAGTGGAACAACCCGTCACCAGAAGTTGTGGGTGCTCCATCGCTGGAGAGAATGGACAGCCATTTGTCTGGAATGATGCAGGGTCTCCTGCTTGAGCAGGGGGTTGGGCTAGAAGACCTCCAAGGTGCCTGTTTATTCTGTTACTGTGTTTCCCCAAAAATAAGACAGGGTCTTATTTTCTTTTGACACCCCCCCCCAAAAATAAGCACTTGGCCTTATTTTTGGGGAGGTCTTATTATTTTTGGGGTGCAGGAGAAGGCGAACGTGGTCCCCTCATGGCTGTTGCTGTGTTGCAATATTTTCGGGGAGGGCTTATTTTAGTGTATGCGTCTCAAAAGCCGGATTGGGCTTATTATCTGGGGAGGGCTTATTTTCAGAGAAACAAGGTGTTAAAATAATGATTGAAAGGTTGGGGCATTTTGGTCCAGGAGTGGGTTGTGGAGATTGTGACCAGGACAGCGAGTGTCTTTCCTAGGTCTACAAAGCACAACCTCACTTTATACGTACTTCGATCCAAAGCCATCTGCAGTTTTTCAGATGGAAACATTTGCGAGAAAGGCTCCCCTGTTCGGGTTGTGGTGAAGGTTCCACCACAAAACCGCGGTCGACTAAAGCGCGCTCGACGAAACTGCGTACCTGACGTCATCACAGCGCGACAAAAAAAGCACACTGTGAGCGGTAAAGCTAAAATTAACACGTAAACCTAAACCTAACCCCTCGAAACCTAACCCTAAACCTAACCCTTAACCTAACGCTAAACCTAACGCTAACCCTTAACCTAACCCTAAACCTAACCCTAAACCTAACCCTAACGCTTAACCTAACCCTAAACCTAACGCTAACCCTTAACCTAACCCTAAACCTAACCCTAACCCTTAACCTAACCCTAACCCTAACCCTAACGCTTAACCTAATCCTAAACCTAACCCTAACCCTTAACCTAACCCTAACCCTAACCCTAATCCTTACCTTAACGTGAATCGGCTTGCTTTAAAAGCACTTTTTAAAGCGCCCTTTTTTCTCCGCGGTCGTATTTGTCACGCTGCTGATGACGTCAGGTACGCGCTTTAATCGGGGGCGCTTTAGTGGACCGCGGTTTTGTCGTGCCACGGTGGTGAAAAGGGGCAAAATTCAAACTCAGGCGGCTTGCGTTTGGGCCTGACCACACTCTGTGGCTCTTCTTTCTTTGTTTATTTGTTTTTCAAAAAAAAGATTTTAAAAATTGTTCCGCACGAATCCTTTCAAGGCTTTCTTCCAGAAAGTGGATGCTACGAGAATATGATGCCCGGCAGTCTTTTAGCGCCATTCCCCTTCCGAGAGATGGGCTCAGTGGGGCGTTTTGGAGACACGGAGTCTTGCTGAGCGAGGAGGAGGCCGGTTCTTCGGCGCTCTTTTTTAAAAATTAATGGCTAGTTTCTTGGATCCGTAAAAACCATGGGGACGCCCTGCCAGATTAGCAGCAGTTTGAAGAAGTGATTCTGTTGTAAAGAGGTTTTTGAGCGCTTACCGTATTTTTCGGAGTATAAGACACACTTTTTCCCACCCTAACAGAGGGTGGAAATTTGGGTGCCTCTTATACACCAGATGTAGCCAAAAACGCGAGGCACGGAGAAAGCGATGGTCTGTGGCAATCCCTGCAGCCTGGAATGGCTGATTGAGGGTATTCCGGGAGGCCGATCCACCCGCCAATCAGCTGCTCATGCTGAATCAAGTGGCAGTAATATGTTGAAGCTAACCTGGCTGTTTGCTATTTGCTGCAAGGAGGCGTCAGAGTTTGAAGCAGCAATCACATTCAGAAAGCAGGCACAGGTAATGGATTCAGCAGGATTCAATAACTTCTCTTTATATATAATTTAACACATTAACTAAATATACAATACCAAAAGCAGCTTTTCCAACGTGGTAGTTCAGCAGAGGAGAGAAGTTTCACTTTCAGTTTTAGTTTAGTTATCAGCACAGCATGCAGCTATAGTACAGAACAAGCCACGCCCAGGCTCCTTGCTGTCTCCTTCCTTGTTGCTCACACAGCAAATACTGTTTGTTTCCATACAGCCCTCAACTCTCTCACACACTGACAGGATGCTAGCCGGATGAACACCATGGATGCTGGTAGGCAAAGGCAGAATATTTTTTTCTTATTTTCCTCCCCAAAAAGTAAGGTGTGTCTTATACCCCACTATGGTATATATTACTAGCTGGATTATCTGTGCTTTGCAACAAAACTATGTGATTGGGATATGCAGGAGAAGTTTGGATCACAATACGTTGACTCAGTGCTGGTCGGTGATTGAAACACATAAGGGAATATCGCTCCGGCCGCCTTGAGTCCGGAAGCAGTTCCCTAGGTGGAAGGTGTAGACATTTTGGTGAGGTACCGACTTTTAGTACTGTAAGGAGCCCTAGACTGCTCCTGAGTGAAGGAGTGGAACGTCTGCCAGTTTGAAGTGAGGTAACGGAATGTGAGGCAGCTGGCAGTTGGAACAGAGTTTTTTTCAGGTGGGGAGGGCGAGTAGAATGTCTAACTCCTTAGCTTCAGAGTGTGTTAATATAAGGCAACTGGCAGTTGGAACAGAGTTCTTTTCAGATGGGGAGGGCGAGTAGAATGTCTAACTCCTTAGCTTCAGAGTGTGTTAATATAAGGCAACTGGCAGTTGGAACAGAGTTCTTTTCAGGTGGGGAGTAGAACTCCTTAGCATCAGAGAGTATTAATTACTATATAAAAATACTAATAATCTGATGGCCATTTTGATAAATTCTTTCTTAGTGAGCACCTAGAATCCAAAAGGAACATACAGTATGTGCCAAATTTCAAGTTTGTAGGCTTTTACGGTTGTGGAGATTTCGTGATGAGTGAGTGGTATTTGGCTTTTATATATATATATAGATTTATGACATAGTTCACCTCTCTCCTGTTAAAAAAAGGACCAGAGAGAAGGGCATCGCAACACAACACAACATTGCCAGATGGCAATGGGTGGAAGAAGGCTTTACACCGGAACTGAGCCCGGAATTACCGTTGTAGGCGGCTGCAGTTGTAACTCCAAGCATGACTGGACCTAATTTTTTAAAAATATTTCCTTACCGCAACTGTTAAACAAACACTGCAGCCATTAAGTGAGCACTGCGGTCGTTCTGGAAATCCATTTTTTCCCCCTGGTGGGGTTTCTTTAGCCAGAAATTGGAAATAAATGCCCCAAATGGGCAAAAACATTGCAAATAACCGTCATGTGGACATTTCTCCTTAATTCTAGGTTGCTTCTCTCCTTGATTAGTTTCCATCCGTTGCTTCTTAGATACATATAGAGATGACCAGATTTGGAAGAGATATTGTGGGTCATCTAGTCCAATCCCACCCACCCCCAATCTAAGCAGACCCTACACCATTTTTGAGGGATGGCAGTCCAGTCTCTTCTTGAAAGCCTCCAGGGATGAAGCTCCCACAACTTCCGAAGGCAACTTCTGGTTCCATGGGTGGAATGTTCTCACTGTCAGAAAGCTCCTATTTCCAGGTTGAATCTTTCCTTGGCCAGCTTCCATCCATTATTATTCCTTGTCTGGCCTTCGGGGGCTTTGGAAAATAGCTTGACCCCTGTCCACTCTGTGGCAGCCCCTCAAATATTGGAAGGCTGCTCTCCTGTCTCCCTTGGTCCTCCTCTTCACTAGACCAGCCATGCCCAGTTCCTGCAACTGTTCATCGTATGTCTTAGCCTCCAGTCCCCTAATCATCCTGGTTGCTCTTCTCTGCACTCTTTCTAGAGTCTCAACATCTTTTTTTTAGTGTGGTGACCAAAACTGGACGTAGTATTCTAGGTGTGGCCTTACTAAGGATTTGCAGAGTTATATGATCTTGATTGTATCCCCCTGTTCATATAACTTAGGATTGCATTGGCTTTTTTAGCTGCTGCTAAATGCTGGCTCTTGGCTTGCATTCTGGTGCTTTGGAGAATAACTTGCCCCCCTCCTCTCTGTGGCAGACCCTCAAACATTAGAAGGCTACTATCATGTCACCCCTAGTCCTTCTCTTCAAACTTGGCTTCTTTGCAGAAGGAGGCACGCTGGGTCACGGAGAGGGTGGGGCATTGCCGGGCCGAGTGTAAACAGCCCGTCCTCGCCGTTCTGGTTTTGATGTCTGTTTGACCTGGGTGCAAGTTTTAGGGACAGCTGGCCGCGGCCGAACGCTCATCAGTAATCTTGGCGATCGAAAGAAAAGTCCACTTGGAGTTTTCCGCATCGGCAAGCAGGTGGTTTTGATGCCTGGAGCAAGGTGAAACTTGTTTGGTGTTGTTTTGTGTGCGTGCGTGTCCTACGATGATGCAATTGAGTGTCACCGTAGAAATGATAAATGCGGCCATAACTGGAATTATTAAGGCGGCTAAGGAACGGCTGCTGCCACCCCGATGTAAAGAGGGTCATGTTTTGAGGTAGGAGAATAAGCCGCGAGCATTACCGTACATTTGGAAGGAGATAAAACACTGCGCCACTTCTGGCCTTCAGCGGGAGGCGCGCCTGATGATTGACTCTGCCGGGGAATTGTTTTTCAATTCCCCGGCAGAGTCAATTTCAATTGCTTCGGAGTTGCCCTTTGCAGAGAAGTAGAGGTAGTTCTCGACTTACAGCCGCTCCTTCTGCAATGGTTCAAAGTTATAATAGCGCTGAGCATGGTGGCAGGGGTGGGATTGAAACATTTTAGCAACCGGTTCTGTGCCCAGTTGCTGGAAGGCGTAGTAGTAGTAGCAGTAACAGTTATATACCGCTTCATAGGGCTTTCAGCCCTCTCTAAGCGGTTTACAGAGTCAGCATATCGCCCCCACAATCTGGGTCCTCATTTCACCCACCTCGGAAGGATGGAAGGCTGAGTCAACCTTGAGCCGGTGAGATTAGAACCGCTGAACTGCAGATAACAGTCAGCTGAAGTGGCCTGCAGTACTGCACTCTAACCACTGCGCCACCTCGGCGTAGCCATTGGGGGTGTGTGGCCATGGGGGGGCGTGGCTTCCTTGGCCTCCTCACGGTGGCAGTGGTGGGAGTTTTCACCCTCCCTGGCTCCGGAAGCTTTCCTCGAGTCTCTGGGAAGGTGAAAATGGCCTCCCCCTGGGCTCCGGAAGCCAGAAATGGGCCCGCCTCTGGACTTCTAGAACTTACGCTAGGCTCGTTTTTCGCCCTATCAGAGCGTCTGTGCGGGCTCTGTTCTCACCTGGCATGATGACGGGCCATGTGGAGACTACTGGGAGGGGAGGGGTGAGGTGGACGGCGCCAGTTGGTCCTTGTAACAACCTGTTCAGCGCACCGGATGCAAAATTAGCTTGAACCAGTACAAACTGGCTGAATCCCAGCCCTGAGCTTGGGGCAGTTCCAACCAGAAGGTTTTATCATGGTAGCTGGAAGTGCAGGATTGCCATCGCCAAGCAGTGCTGTCATGTGATGTCCTGTTGTATGACCCCATCGCTTAAGAACAGGAATTCCCAGTTGCCGTCGTAACCTGAGGGCCAATTGTAAAGGGCCTTTGTACAAATGAGGCTTTCCAGCACACGGCAAACAGTTCTGGATCCTGATTTTTTTTTTTCTTTCTTCCCCTGAACGGATTCAACTGAATCATTTTCTGTATTTGAAAGGTTTGATCCAGTGAGGCCACAGCATGCTTTCAAATTGGGACGTTTGAATCAAAAATTCACGCCTGGAGAGCTGCCAGGCCGATATCTGCAAAACTTGGCCAGGAACCTCGGAGAGTCACAAACCAACAAAGCGAACTAATGGGCCTCCTGCAAACTCCACTCCCCTTTCGCTCCTCTTCTATTTCCTCTGGGAGGGGCCATTCACCATCCACCTGTGGCCTTTCTCCCAAGTCGACCCGTTCTTTAGCTGTTCCCTTTGTTTGGCAACTCACACTGGGAACAGGCTCCAGCTGTTCTTCTGCCTCACTGATGTCCGATTCCGAAGGCAGCTGATAATTGTCAGACGGCCCTGGCCCCCTCTCTGCCTCCCAATGCAGAGCCTTCCCCAGACCCCAAGACTGGCCCATCTTCCTCCCCAACCTCCTCACTGTCCGAGTCTGCCACCAGCTCCACTGGCGGGGTGATTTCTTACCTGTGTGTCTTTTTAGGCGTGTGGCTTTTACGGCCTAGATCAGGGATCTCCAACCTTGGCCTTTAAGCCTGGCGGACTTCAACTCCCAGAATTCCACAGCCAGCTGGCTGTGGAATTCTGGGAGTTGAAGTCCGCCAGGCTTAAAGTTGCCAGGGTTGGAGACTCCTGGCTTAGATTACCTGTGAAGTCTGGAGAGGCCCTGGGCCATTCCCTGCTCCAGCCAATAAGGATCTGAGATAGAGACTGACAGACAGACAGACGAGAGAGAGAGATGGATGGATGGATGGATGGATGGATGAGAGAGAGGAGAGATAAGTAGATTAGAGAGATGAGAGAGATGAGAGAGAGATGGATGAGAAATAGGATGGATGGATAGATAGATAGATAGATAGATAGATAGATAGATAGATAGATAGATGATAGGTAGGTAGGTAGGTACGTAGATAAATAGATAGATGATAGGTAGGTAGGTAGGTAGGTAGATAGACAGATAGACAGATAGACAGATAGACAGATAGACAGATAGACAGATAGACAGATAGACAGACAGACAGAGCCCTCATCGGAGCCTTCCCCAGACTCCAGGACTGGCCCATCTTCCTCCCCAACCTCCTCACTGTCCGAATCTGCTGCCAGCTCTGCAGGCCACAACAGGCGATTAGTCCTTTCATACTTGTAAAATTATCTCAGGGCAGTTTTATAGTAAAGTAGAATGATCTCATCTGGGGGTGACTTCTTTCTCCTTTGCCCACCAAGGCCGAGAGCGCCAATGACTCTCGCTGTGCCCATATGCAACACTGTTTCCCGCCCCCAAAATATTGGGCCCTTCAGATTCGATCATTGGAAACTGGGCAGGCTTGTGATTTCCAAAACCCGATGGGCTCAACATTCCCGCCATATGATTGACGGGTGAGAATCAGAATCCGGCTTCTTCTGGCCAAAACCCTGGTTTTGGTTTTGTTTTTTCCTCTGTCGTTGTTGTTGTTGTTGTTTTATTTTTGGGTTTTGCTTCGTGGTCTCCTCCTGACCCCGTTGGAGTTTTTCGTTTGATTAAAGCCGCATATTGTCGGGTTGCTGTGGCAACAGTTTAGTTCAATTAATCCTTTGCCGGGGGGGGGGGGGAATAACATTAAAAGCAAGAAAACAACAGCCCGAATAAACAAACAGAACGCGCCTCCGATCGGATCATCGAGGATTTCCCAACTCTCCCGTGGAGTCAAAACTTTTTCTTTTTCATTTGCAATTCCTCTTTTTTGGGGGGGGGGGGGGGAAGGAGCATGGGGAGGGGAGGGGAAGAGATGGTTCGACGTTAATCCAGTGGATTAAAGCTGCCTTTTTCCAGATCTCCTTAGGAAAAAAAGACCCCTCCCTGTCTGGCCCCTTCCTTCTCCCTATCCTGCCCCCCCCCCAGTGCCCCACAAAGCCCCCCCTGCCTCTGTGCTGTCAAAGTGCCTCCTCTAATGAAGCAATCTGGCCTGACCTCTCTTTCGTCCGCCCCGCCGAGCCCCCGGGGAAGGAGGGGGGGAAGCTTTGAACCACGCAAGCTTCACGGGGTCTGCGTCTGCCCCGCTTAGAACAAAAGGGAATGCAGCTGTGGAGGCGGTTTCTGCAACAGCTGGATGCCTTCTGAAGTCTGGGGGGGGGACGGACGACTCCTAGGCAGGGTTAGAAGCTGCAGGAGCGGGGGGAGCGGGCAGCCAGCATCTTTTGCTGCTCCCACCAATCATTTCATATATATATATATATATATATATATATATATATATATATATATATATATATATATATATATATATATATATATATATATATATATATATAAAGAACATTTGATACAGCCGCCCGACTCGCTCACAGGGGACTCCAGCCAGTGTACAAAAATCAAAAGCCCAATACAAAAGCCCATTACACACACACACACACACACACACACACAGAGAGAGAGAGAGAGAGTGACATGCACACAATGAAAGGTAGACCTCAACTTACTACCATAGTTGAACCCAAAATTTCTTTTTTAATAAAAACTATTTTTTTAAAAAATTGGTTTTCTATTAAATACGTTTTTTAGTGCTTAATGAGCTTTGCGTTGTCTGGGTATTGTTCTGAGTGAGGCTTCCCTAGAGCCTGAAGCAAACTCCTGGTCCCGACAAAAACCCCTTTTATTAATGTGCTGTGGATTCTGCTCATTCACCTCCAGCCAAGTCTTTCGAGGGAGGATTTACGGTCACAGACCTTATCTGGCTTGGAGAGCTGCCAGGCCGATATCTGCAGAACTTGGCAAGGAGTCTTGGAGAGTCACGAACTGATTAAACGAACTAATGGTCTCCTGCAAGCTCCACTCCCCTTTTGCTCCCCTTTCATTTCCTCTGGGAGGGGCCATTCACCATCCACCTGTGGCCTTATTCCCAAGTCAACCCCTGTTCTTCAGCTGTTCCCTTTGTCTGGCAACTCACACTGGGAACAGGCTCCAGCTGTTCTTCTGCCTCACTGATGTCTGACTCTGAAGGCAGCTGATAACTGTCAGACAGCCCTGGCCCCCTCTCTGCCTCCAACACAGAGCCCTCCTCAGAGCCTTCCCCAGACTCCAGGAGTGGCCCATCTTCCTCCCCAACCTCCTCACTGTCCAAAACAGCGGCCAGCTCCACAGGCGGGCCACAATACGTAATTATTGCTTAATCATTATAAATTTACATTCTTAAATCCCCTACCTCTTCATCTCGCGGTCCATCTTCATTTTTCCACTATTGTCCGCGTCTATCATCATTGTTGCTGTTAAAATAGTGGAACCCAAAATTTCTGTTGTTGAGTGAGTTTTGCCCCGTTTTTTATGACTTTTCTTGCCACTGTTGCTAAGTGAATCATTGCAGTGGTTAAATGAGTAACATGGTGGTTAAGCAAATCTGGTCCCCCCACCCCATCGACTTTACTTGTCAGAAGGTCGCTAAATGGGATCATGTGACCCTGGGACAGACACTGCAACCGTCAGAAGTACATGCCAGTTGCCAAGTGTTTGAATTCTGATCGTGTGAATGCAGGGATGCTGCAATTGTCATAAGTGTGAAAAATGGTAACAAGTCCCTTTTTGGTGCCGTGGTAATTTCTCATGGTCACTAGAGGAATGGTTATAAGTTGAGGACTACCTGCACCAATGATTTATAAGAGGTTGCTTTTTCAGTTGTTGAGATTCTCCCTTCCCTTGCACATTTGTGCTAGTCGTTCCTGACTCTAGGGGGCGCTGCTCATATCTGTTTCAAAGCTGAAGAGCCAGTGCTGTCCGAAGACGTCTCCGTGATCATGTGGCCGGCATGAGTCGACTCCTGAAGCTGCACAGAATGCTGTTTCCTTCCCACCAAAGGTGGTCCCTATTTTTCTACTTGCATTTTTAACGTGCTTTCAAAGTCACAGGAGCTCACTCTGTTACGCGGCGCTCGGGATTCGAACCGCCGATCTTCTGATCTACAAGCTCAGCCACTGAGCCACCACGTCCCCGTTGATGCCAAGATGCAAATCCATTAGAAAAATGGATCTGGGCTACATCCGGGTCAGTTCAAGTCATATGACCAAATAAGAGGCAGGAAAAGAGAGATGGGCGGCATATAAATCTAACCAATAAATAAAATTAAAAGCTGTTTCTAAACATGAGGGAGAGCCATTGGAGAGCTTGCCTTGGATGAAGAGCTTGGAGGGGGGCTTTCTGAATCCAGAGTTTGAGGAATGTCTGTCTCCTCCTTTTGCTGGTGTCTTCTGATGTTGGGCATGGGGGGTTTGAACACAAGCAAGGGAGAGTTTGGAAAATGGGGTTTTGCAACACTCAGAGAGAGGGGGGGGAGGGAGGGAGAAAGAGAGAGATGGGAGGGAAAGAGGGAGGGAAGAAAGAAGAAAGGAGGGGATACATGGATGGATGGATAGATAAGAAGGAAGGAAGGAAGGAAGGAAGGAAGGAGAGGATGAATGTGTGGATAAATAGGATGGGAGGGAGTAAGAAGGGAGGGAAGGAAGGAGGAAGGAGAGGATGGATAGATAAGGAAGGAAGGAAGGAAGGAAGGAAGGAAGGAAGGAGAGGATGAATGTGTGGATAAATAGGATGGGAGGGAGTAAGGAGGGAGGGAGGGAAGGAGGAAGGAGAGGATGGATGGATGGATAGATAGATAGATAAGAAGGAAGGAGAGGATGGATGGATGGATAGATAGGATGGGAGGGAGGGAGGGAGGAGGATGGATATATGGATAGGGAGGGAGGAGGGTATGTATGTATGTATGTATGTATGTATGTATGTATGTATGGATAGATAGATAGATAGATAGATAGATAGGAAGGAAGGAAGGAAGGAAGGAAGGATGGATGGATGCAGGATAAATAGGGTGGGAGGGAGGAAGGAGAGGATGTATGGATAGATGGATAGATAAGAAGGATGTATGGATAGCTAGTTTGGGAGGGAGGGAGGATAGAATGGATAGATAGTTAGATAGATAAGAAGGAAAGAGAGGATGGATGGATGGATAGATAGGGTGGGAGGGAGGAGGAGGATGGATATATGGATAGGGAGGGAGGAGGGGATGGATGGATAGATGGATGGATAGATAGATAGGAAGGAAGGAGAGGATGGATGCGGAATAAATAGGGTGGGAGGAAGGGGATGGATGGATGGATGGATGGATAAAATCAGCTTTTTCAGTGGGGAGTTATGCCCAAGGGGAGGGTGTGAGCCTTTGTTTTCTTTTCATGTCCTGATTAAGGTGGATCATTTATCCGGCTGTTTTTCATGTTGGAACATCTGGACTGGATCAGGAGACGTCATGACCCAGGCCAGATGTTTGAGGATAAAACATCGCTGATGTGACCTGTCTTTTCAAAGCACATGAAACAGAGATTTTAATTTTCACAATAAACATTTGTTTGGGAGATGCAGGTCGAACGTGGGAATGAGAAACACATCCTCACTTAGCAACTGCCTCGTACAGTGACCGTTTGCGGACACGGCGGTGATGGGAAAGGGGTGTCGTACGTTCGCAGCTGTGCCAGGCCTGCAAAGCAAAGGAAAGCTGAAGTCAGATCGTAAAAGCACAGTGGCCGGTTTCACTTAGTGGACGCTTCGCTTAATGACCTGTCACTAGTTCTGCTCCTGCGTCCCGCCTGGGAGATGGGTTATCCATGGTCGTTTTAACATGTTGCTTGCTGCACTTGTCTGTTGTATGAATTTTTAAAAACATGATTTGCATGATCAGCATTTTACTGAACAAGTCGTAATTTGGCAGTCCCGTGGAACAGGTTAAGCCACGAATCATGGTTTGCAAACTGTTTAGCACCACCGTCTTCCTCTTTCTTGAAACAGATTTTGGGGTGAGGGGTGGAAGGTTTAGGGGACAAGCTAGAAAAGTGACTGTGTTATATCCTTGTCTGTTGGTCGCCCCTCTCTATCTCCCCCACCCCATTTAAAACCTGCTTATCCCCCTTCTCTTCCACCCTTCCTCACTTTGGACACCCAGTAGTAAACTCGTTTTAGAGGGGAGATACTCCCAGTGTCCTCACATTGGTGGGGAAGGATGCCTGGCCCCTACCACCCCCTCCCTCCTCCTCTTCCTTCTCCCCCAACTCCATTTAGAGGCCTGTTGCTGCTGAAACAATGCTTTGGGGGGGGGTTCCATCCCCCCCCCAATGTTGGCATCCATCCGAATCTGCTTGGCATTGCCAGGCTGGTCTTGCCAGTGATCAGCCAGATGGGCTGCCTTTCAAGGGCATAGAAAGACAGGAATAGAAGAGAAGAGAATATAGAATAGAATAAAATAAGATATAGAATAGAATATAGAATAGAATAAAATATAGAGTAGAATAGAATATAGAATAGAATAAAATAGAATATAGCATAGAATATGGAATAGGAATAGAATAGAATTCTTTATTGGACACACAGAGAATTTGTCTTTGGTGCAGATGCTCTCAGTGTACATTAAAAAAAAAAAAGATACATTCGTCCAGAATCATAAGGTATAACACTTAGTGATAGTCACAGGGTACAAATAAGCAATCGGGAAACAATCAATATCAATATAAACCATCAGGATACAAGCCACAAAGTTGCAGTCCTGCAGGATGTAGTGGGGAGAAGATTTGGACCCTTGGCAGGTGCCTGCCGCCCCCTCCCCCAGGGCGTGGGAGAAAAGACACCGAAGTTGGGAATTTGCTTAAAGGGGTGGGGGGAGAGCTCTTCTGAGCCACGCAGGGACTTTTGGCTGTTTTTAAACTTTTGTCCTACTTTGGGGGGGGGGGGGAGAAAACCCAGGCGTCTGGTGGGGATAAGCTGAAAAGGCACGTGTGGATTTTTTCGGGGGGAGGGAGAAGGAAGGAAGGAAGGAAAGAAAGAAGGAAAGAAAGAAAAGGAAACAAGGAAGGAAAGAAGGAAAGAAAGAAAGAATAAAGAAAGAAGGAAGGAAAGAAAAGAAGGAAGGAAAGAAGGAAAGAAGGAAAGAAAAGGAAAGAAGGGAGGAAGGAAAGAAGGAAAAGAAAGAAGGAAGGAAAGAAAGAAGGAAGGAAGGAAAGAAGGAAGGAAAAGAATAAAGAAAGAAGGAAAGAAGGAAGGAAAGAAAGAAGGAAAGAAGGAAGGAAGGAAAGAAGGAAGAAAAGAAAGGGAGGAAAGAAAGGAAAGAAAGAAGGAAGGAAAGAAAGAAGAAAGAAAGAAGGAAAAGAAGGAAAGAAGGAAAGAAGGAAGGAAGGAAGAAAAGAAAGAATAAAGAAAGAAAGAAGGAAAGAAAGGAAGGAATAAAGAAGGAAAGAAAGAAGGAAATAAGGAAGGAAGGAAGGAAAGAAGGAAGAAAAGAAAGGGAGGAAAGAAAGGAAAGAAGGAAGGAAAGAAAGAAGGAAGGAAAGAAAAGGAAAGAAGGGAAGAAGGAAGGGAAGAAGGAAGAAAAGAAAGAAGGAGAGAAAGGAAGGAAAGAAAAGGAAATAAGGAAGGAAAGAAAGAAGGAAAGAAGGAAGAAAAGAAAGGAAGGAAAAAAGAAGGAAGGAAAGAAGGAAGGAAAGAAAAAAAGAAAGCGAGCCCTGAACTTCTTAGTCCATCAGCGACATTAAAGCCAGCCGAGAGCGGCCGTGCCAGCAGGTCAAGCTCGGGGCGGCGGCGGCGGCGGCGGCGGCGGGGAAGGGAGGGCAGATCAATAACCCGTGGGCGACCGAGATGTCTGCGGCGGCGGCAGCAGCGGCAGCGGCGGCGACGGCGGCGCCCCCTCGCTGGCCGAAATGCCAAGCCGGCCGCCGGAGGGGCAGCGCTCCAGCAGGCGCCTCCAGCCGCTCCCGGGCGTCTTAAGCAAAAAACACACACACAACCCAACTGCCTGCCGCGGGACTCCGGCGCCCCGTGGCTGCTGCTGCTGCTGCTGCCGCCGCCGCCTCCGCCGCCAGCCTCCTCCTCCGGCGGCGCCTGCAAGGTGCTGCTGTTGCCGCCGCCGCCGCCGCCGCCGCCGCCTCCTCCTCCCCTTCTCCGCTGGCTGCCGGCGGCTGCTGCTTCTCCTTCCTCCCGAGCGCGCAAGGCAGGCGAGGCCGCCGCCACCATGCCGGCCATCAAAAGGGAGCGCCCGGATCGCGAGGAGCTGGCGCTGGCCGCCTTCCACCAGCCCATGGACTACCTGCTGCCCTTAGCGGCCGCCGCAGCCGCCGCCGCCATCCCCGGGGTGACCCCGCACCCGCCGCCGGCTTCCTACGAGCAGCTCTTCGCCGCCGCCGCCGCCCACCAGCAGCACCAGCAACGCGCCTACTTGGAGTTCCACGCCGCCGCCGCCGCCCCGCCGCTGCCGCCCCCTCTGCCCGAGGAGCTGGTGCTGGAGCGCTTCTCCTCCGCCACCGTCTCCAGCGTCTCCGCCGCCACCGGTAGCGCCACAGCCGCCGCCGCCGCCTCCGCGCCGGACTTCCAGCCCTTCTTCGACCGCGGCGAGCCCTGCCTGGAGGTGGAGTGCGGCGACAACCGAGCCCTGCTCTACGTCCGCAAACTCTGCCAGGGCAGCAAGGGGCCCTCCATCCGCTACCGGGGCGAGTGGCTCACCCCCAACGAGTTCCAGTTCGTCAGCGGCCGGGAGACGGCTAAGGACTGGAAGCGGAGCATCCGACACAAAGGTACCGGCGTCCAGCCGAGTCGAAAGCGGGCTCGGACGGAACCGGGAGGATGGGCAGGTGCGGGCGAGGTTGGGCGATCTCTCTCTCTCTTTCTCCCGAGGCTCTGGGGTGGCAGGCGCTCTGCCCATGGGCAGAGGCACTCTTGCTACTTCCCCCCTCGGCTCTTCGATCAATGGTACCGACTATAGGATCTCGGGGGAGCCCCGAGGAACCACTCTTTCCCGGGGCTCTCGGGTGGCAGGCGCTCTGACCATGGGCAGAGGCACTCTTGCCAGTTCTCCCCTCGGCGCGTCAGCCAAGGGTACCGACTACAGGATCTCGGGGGAGCCCCGAGGAACCGAGAGGCTGGCCGCTCTCTCTTTCTCTCTCCCTCGGCTCTGGGCTGGTAGGCTCTCTGCCCCTGGGCAGAGGCCCTCTCGCCACTTCCTTGGCTCTTCAATCAAGGGCACCGACTACAGGATCTCGGGGAGCCCCGAGGGAGTGAGGGGGGTGGTTTATTGTTTTTTTAAAAAACCGGGTAACCCTCTCCTCTAATGCCAACCTAGCATTTCGACAGTAAGTGGAAATATAGGAGCCACCCTTGGTGGGAAGGTAACGGAAACGTCTTCGGACAGCGCTGGCTCTCCGGCTTTGAAACGGAGACGAGCATCGCCCCCTAGAGTCGGGAACAAGTAGCACATATGTGCGAGGGAAGGGGGAACCTCGACATCCGGAAAAGCAACCTCTTATCAAGCATTTGTGCAGGCGGTCCTCCACTTATAACCACTTCATCTAGTGACCACGAGAAGTCACTGAAAAAAGGGACTTACGACCGTTTTTCACACTTAACGACAATTGCAGCGTCCCTGTGTTCGCACGGTCAATTGCCTGCCCCCTAGAGTCGGGAACGACTAGCACAGATGCGCCAGTGGAACCTTTACCATTACCCGGCTCTGCGGGATTCTTTAGCGGGGCTTGGTTGGGGGATGCGGGCAGCCTCTTGGATTGCGTGCAACCCTGCTTTGCGAGGAGGAGGCGGGCGATGGGGCTCTTCTCCATCGCCCCCCCCCTAGTTTTGGGTCGGGGCGCGTGCATGCTGGGAAGGGGGGGGAGAGAAAGTGAGAGTGCATGTCGGAGTCGTCCCCCCCCCGCATGGTTGGAAAGTTGCGCAGAGGCGCGCCGGAGACTTCGGAGGTGCGTTCCCCGCTCGGGGCGGGCAGAGGAGCGGAGGGAGGGGGAGAGGGGGCGGGCGGGGGAGGGAGGGAAGGAAGGAGGGAGGGGAGGGAGCCTTCCTCCCGTTCTCCGGGGGAGCCAGACGGAGGGCTGGAGCCGCGCGTTCGCTTCCATCCTCCCCCCCCCCCCCGGCCGCCCTGGAATGGAGCGCAAACGCCGCTTCGCTGCAAATGGAGCCGCGGCGACCTTCTGAGGCCGGATCGCTCCGAGACGGCGGCGGCGGCGGCTGCTTCTTTGGCGCCTGGAAGCGGGTGGGTGGCTGCTCGGAGGGGGGGGGGCGGCTCCGGAAACGCGCGCGTCGGGGCTAGAGGGAGGGCGAGACCCCAGCTCTGCCGCCCACCTGCCCTCCGTGGGGTTCCCCCCCTTTCCGAACCCGAGGAAACGGTGTCCCCAAAATGAATTGCGATCCAAGCGTGCGTAAAGCTGGCAAGGAGGGCAGGACAGACTCCCGGGGAGACCCCAGCCCTACAGCGCCCCTGCCCCCGCGTGGGGTTCCCCCTTTTGGTTCCTGCCTCCCTCCAGCCCTACAGCCCCCCCTCCCTCCGTGGGCTTCCCCCTTTTCGGCTCCTGCTCTCCCCCCAGCCACCCGACCCCCCAAAAACGGCTTGCGATCCAAGCGTGCGTAAAGCTGGCAAGGAGGGCAGGACAGACTCCCGGGAAGACCCCAGCCCTACAACCCCCCTGCCCCCCCGTGGGGTTCCCCCTTTTCGGCTCCTGGTCTTTCTCCCAGCCCTACAGCCTCCCTCCCTCCGTGGGCTCTCCCCTTTTCGGCTCCTGCACCCCCACCCCCCAAAAAAAACCGGCTTGCGATCCAAGCGTGCGTAAAGCTGGCAGGATAGACTCCCGAGGGGACGGACGAAGCGGGGCTCCAGCTACAAGCAGACCCCCCGCCGTCTTCAAGAATTTGGGGTGGGGGAGGACATAAGGAAGCCGGCGGGGTGGTTGTGGGGGTCTCGCTTTTGCACCGCCCGGAGTTTGGGCGCCGCTGGCACACACACACACACAAAAAACCCAGCAAAGCTGAGCAGCTGTTGTTGACGTCGAGGGCTCTTGGCCAAGCCTGCCTGGCGGCGTCTTGAACTGGCTGGGCCGCTGGGGGGGGGGGGGCGCTAAGGAAAGACCCCCCCACACACCCATTCGCTACCCCGCCGGCTTCCTTATGTCCAGCCCCCCCCCCCCCGCACTTCTTGGAGACGGGGAGAGGTCTGCTTGTAGCCGGAGCCCCGCTTCGCCCGTCCCCCCCCCCCCGGGAATCTACCCTTCCACCTTTACGCACGCCGCTTTGGAGGGATGGGGGGGGGCAGGAGCCGAAAGGGGGGAACCCCAGAAGGGCAGGTGGGCTGCAGGGATGGGGTCTCCCCCTCCTTCTCTCCCCCGCCCCGTCTGTGGCTCGCTTCCCCCCTTTTTTTTTCCAACCGCGGAAAGAGCCGGAGGCGCTTGCAAATGCAATATGGGTGGCGTGGGCGCTCCGTCGCCGGTTGGGACTTTGGTCTGTTTTCTCCCGCTGGCTGTGTTTGCCTCTGCGCTTGTGTGTGTGTGTGTGTGTGTGTGTGTGTGTGTGTGTGTGTTGTGTGTGTGGAATCGGAAGAGGCGGCTTTGACATATCATTAGCAGGATGCGGCGAGCGCAGACTGGGTGCGGGGGGTTGAGGGGGGGGGAGAGGCAGACCGGCGAAAGGTCGTTTTCGGGCGGTGATTGACACCTCGCCTTGTTTATTGATTGCCTGGAAGGAAGGAGGGGGGGAGGAAAAAAAGGGAGCTGTCTGTCTCCCACCAACCCCCCCTACCACCACCACCCTTGGTCCGCCGCTCCTAATGAAGCCTCATCCCCGCTCCAACCCCGTCTCTGCCTCGGGGGAGCGCTTGTCCGCCCCTTCCATCCTCCCGCAGCCTTCGCGGTCGGTTGGTCTGAGAGAGAGAGAGAAAGAGGGGGGTGATATACAGCCCTTCTAAACTGCATGTAGAATGGGGGGAAGGGTGGGGGAAGAAGGCAGCCTGGCCCCTCCTCCTCTTAATCCCCCCTCCCAACCCTCCCTTTCCTCCCCCCCAACTCCCCATTAGTCACCTTTTCAGTCTGGCCAAGGTTCCCCCCCCCTTTCTTTCTTTCTTTTTTTTCTTTCTAAGAGGATTAGTTAAGGGCTAATGAGGGTGGGGGGCACGCTTCCTTTTCATCCTTTCCACGGGGAGAGAGTTCAATTAAGGAACTGGGTTGTGGGGGCCTTGGAGAGGCCGAGTGGGGGGTTAGATGGGCATGGGAGGGGAGGGGGGGCTGGCGTCTTTTGTGCAATGAATGCCTTCTCTCTCTCTCTCTCTTCCAAACTAACCGAAGCACTTTCTCTTTCTCTGCCCCCTCCCTCTTTTTTTTTTTGTCTTCCCCGCATCCAGGGAAAAGTTTGAAGACGCTTATGTCCAAAGGAATTTTACAGGTACATCCACCAATCTGTGATTGCCCTGGGTGTCGAATTTCGTCTCCAGTGGTAAGATGATTGTGAAAACAAACAACAAACCCAAAATGAATCCGGATATTTTTTTTCTCCCTCTCATCTGTATGCCACGTTTTTTTTGCTGTTAATATGCGGTGTGTGTTTTTTGGGTCCTTCTGGATGAAGTCTGTCATTTAAAACGGCGGTCAACAACCTTTGGACCCGTTTTGTGGAAGACAATTTTTCCACGGAGGGGGTGGGTGGGTGGGAATGGTTTCGCTCGCTCGCCAGCCACTCACCTCCAGTTGTGAGACCCGGTTCTGATTTTAAAAAAAGGGGGTCGGAGAGGGGAAATCTCTATCTATCTATCTATCTATCTATCTATCTATCTATCTATCTATCTATCTATCTATCTATCTATCTATCTATCTATCTATCTATCTATCTTGACCGACCGACCGACCGACCTACCTATCATCTACCTATCTACCTACCTACCTACCTACCTACCTACCTACATCTATCTACCCATCTATCCTTGTTGTTAGTTGCGAAGTCATGTCCGACCCATCATTACCCCATGGACAACATTCCTCCAAGCCTTCCCATCTATCCTATCCTATCCTATCCTATCTCTCTTCTCTCTCATACTACCTACCTACTCATTATCTCTCTCATCTATCTATCTATCTATCTATCTATCTATCTATCTATCTATCTATCTCTTATCTCTTATACCTACCTATCTATCATCTCTTCTCGTCTATCTGTCTGTCGGTATTCATCTATCTATCATCTCTCTTCTCTCTCCTCTTATCTACCTACCTACTTATCTATCTATCATTTCTATCTAGTCTATCTGTGTTTATCATCTCCCTCTCTCTCCTATCATCTATCCATCTATCTATCTATCTATCTATCTATCTATCTATCTATCTATCTATCATCTATCTATCTCATATATCTCTCTAGTCTCTCTTTCTCTCTCTTTCCCTATCTATCATCTCTGTCTCTCTAGTCTGTGTTTAGCTATCATCTCTCTCCTCTCTCCACTTATCTACCTACCTACCTACCTACCTACCTATATCATCTCTCTCTCTAGTCTGTTTGTCTGTCTCTCTCTACCTACCTACCTACTTATTTATCTATCATCTGTCTCTGTGTTTATCTATCATCTCTCTCTCTCCCTCTAGTCTATCTGTCTGTCTGTCTGTCTGTCTCTCTCCATCGTATTTCTTACCTTCCCTCTCAGAGGAATAAAGCTAACCCTTCCGGACTGGCCTCTCTCCTTTGAGATCAGAGAAGGACTGGCTGTGGGACCTTCAGAAAACCATCTCCACTGCTTAGAAGAACTGAGAATGGAGATGGTTCGTCTGCTTTTTTTTAAAGCCCCTCCAGGTTTTATATAAATAAAACCCCACATAGCTGAGAGCAGTTGTGTTCACACAGGGCTTGGAGAGCTCTTTTGTCTGGGAAGCAACTCCTGCTGCCTTCCAGTGTTTTCGTTTTTGGTGTTTTCCCCTCTCGAGTTTTGCATGATTTTTGGGAAACGCGAATTTTGCAACTGGTGCCCAGTAGAAGCCTAACAAAAGTCAGAATTCTGCTGGTCCACCGGAGGAGATGCTTTCAGGGGGACGGCGGTTTGGACACAAGGCCTTGGATACCACCGAAGGTTTTATCGACTTCTTACAATTTTCGTCAGGATTTTGGAGCGGGGAGCTCGACGGTGACTGTGGAAGCGGAGGGGAAATTGGTGTTTGGTGGATTGCCGCTCAGGTGTCTGGGGTGGTGTACAGATGGTAAGGGTTGCATGGTGTGTGTGCGGCTACAAAATTGCCCTCCTCACCACTTTCTGACGGGGGTGGGGGGGCATCCCTAGCGTGGCAAGTTTTGCCATTCAAAGCCTCGCCGGTTTTATGATTAAAGTCAGATGCTTGTATTTGCTCGGAGGTGGTGCTGTGGGGGGTGGGTGGGAAGAATTTGGCATTTGAGAAAAAACCCCATGGGATCCGAATTGCGTACATAGCTTGTAAGGCTGGTGAAAAACAGATGTCTGGCGTTGCTTATTTTTAAAGCACATCTGGGAAAAGAAACAAGGAACAGATTTTTTTTTTTTAAAAAAAACAACAATCCCGAAACTGCTTTTTTTGGGGGGGTGGGGGGTGGGGGTGGGGGCTGAACTCTTAAAGAGAGATCTGTCACGGATTTGAACATGTGTCCGTAAAGATGCTGGTGATGACATTTGAACCAATTTCATTCTGGATTAAATTCTTAGCAGAAATGATGAGCAGAAAGCAGGCTGTGCCTAGCTTGAAATAAACGAGAGAAGCACCGATCCTTTTATGTCTGAATTCCCCGCCGTTCCTATGCTCAAAATATATTCCTGGGTCGAAATGTACGTTTGGTTCTCAGTTGTTTGATTTTCGTGCCACATGTCAAGATTTTAAGGGGTTTTTTTTTTGTAAAAAACAAACAAAACTGGATTCTTCAAACTTTTCATGTTCCCACTTTCCCTGTAGATGAGTCTTTAGCCAGTAGCTGGAATCTTATCACATATGAAGCCAATCCATGCTTGGGTTTTTGTGCGTGTGTTTAAAAATCTGGTGTGACTTCAGCCTGGCGGGTTATAAATGTATGACTTAGTCCAATGTATGAATACAATCAGTGGTGTTTTAATAATAAAACATGAGGAAGCAAAGTAAGATTCACAGACGAAGGGAAGAGCTAAAGAACAGGGGTCGACTTGGGAGTGAGGCCACAGGTGGATGATGAATGGCCCCTCCCAGAGGAGATAAAAGAGGAGCGAAAGGGGAGTGGAGTTTGCAGGAGACCATTAGTTCGCTTCATTGGTTCCTGACTCTCCGAGGCTTCTGGCCAAGTTTTGCAGATATCGGCCTGGCAGCTCTCCAAGCCAGATAAGGTCTGTGACTGTAAATCCTCCCTTAAAAGACTTGGCTGGATGTGAAGGAGCAGAATTCACAGTCAATTAATAAAAGGAGTTTTTGTCGGGACAAGCCTTGGTGAGAACATATGCCATGTATCCTTGTAGATCAGTCAAGCATTTTTAGGTGCTATGGGCATTTCCATTGATGTCTTTAAATGGTAATTTTTTAAAAAAGTATCTGTATTTCGTATGTATGTATGTATGTATGTATGTATGTATGTATGTATGTATGTATGTATTCATTCATTCATTCATTCATTCATTCATTCATTCATTCATTCATTCATTCATTCCTGGATTAAGCCCCTATGTGGGTAAGCAGATTCTCAAATTTTATCCAAAATATCAAGGAAAATATGGATTGGCTTACTGATGTTCAATCTGCAGGGACTCTTTACATATTATTTTTATCTTTTATCTATTTATCAGGAGTGGTGGGTGTTCCATCACTGGAGGAGTTTAAGAAAAGAGGGGTCAGCCATTTGTCTGAAGTGGCGTAGGGTTTCTTGCTTGAGGAGAAGGTTGGACTAGAAGACCTCCAAGGTCCCTTCCAGCTCTGATATTCTGAACATCGGCGGGTGGCACGTTTTTCTTAGTATCTCTGTTAAAAATTCAAGGATTATCCATGAGTCTATACCAGTGATGGAGAACCTTTTCGGCATCGAGTGCTCAAACCTGAACATCTGTGCGTGCACCAGAGCCCTGGAAAGCCAAAAACAAGCTGGCTGGCCAGTGCGTATGCATGCACACTGGCCAGCTGGTCTTTGGGTTTCCAGCATGGACACTGGCCAGCTGGTCTTTGGGTTTCCAGCATGGACACTGGCCAGCTGGTCTTTGGGTTTCCAGCATGGGCCAGTCCTGGAATCTGGGGAAGGCTCTGATGCGTTGGAGGCAGAGAGGGGGCCAGGGCCGTATGCCAGTTATCAGCTGCCTTCAGAGTCAGACATCAGAGAGGGCAGAAGAACAGCTGGAGCCTGTTCCCAGTGTGAGTTGCCAGACAAAGAGAGCAGCTAAGGAACAAAGGGGTCGACTTGGGAGTAAGGCCACTATTGGACAATTGAATGGCCCCTCCCAGAGAGAATAAAAGAGGAGCGACAGGGGAGGGGAGTTTGCAGGAGACCATGAGTTCGCTTCATTGGTTTGTGACTCTCCAAGACTCCTTGCCAAAGTTTTGCAGAGATCGGCCTGGCAGCTCTCCAAGCCAGATAAGGTCTGTGACTATAAATCCTCTCTTGAAAGACTTTGCTGGATGTGAATGAGCAGAATTCGCAGGAAAATTAATAAATGGGATTTTTGTCAAGAGTCTGCTTTCTGATCATGGATGGGGAGCCTCCATCAGAACAGTGTATATAAGCTATATAGAAAATATAGTCAGGCCTCACATATTGCCACGTAAAGTTCGCCTTAGCTTAGTCTCCAACTGTTCAGCCATTAGGCATAGCTTGGCTGCTTTTAAGTTATTCTTGGCTAATAATTGAGGCTAATTATCTCCGTGGAAAACACCTTTCCAGTTCTCTGCCTAGGAGGGAGCCAGGGTGGAACCAAAGTCCAAACACCCGGGAGAGTCGAAGGGAGAGCAAATCCTTCGTAAATTTCTCTTTTTAATTAGAGAAGGCACAGCTCTTCAGATCCTCCCTTTGATCTTCCAGCTTGAGAGGGATGGCTTCCAACTCTCGTTTTCGAGGCGTGCTCATGCACACCGCAGCTAACGAGGCAAAACGTGTCTCCGTCCATGTTAAGGGATGTGTAATTTTGCCCCCGCCTAGTAGTCCCGTAAAGGCCACATTTCTCTTGGCCCAAAACCTGTGACAGATCTTGGCAGGATCCACAACAAACACATACGTTGAATTTTGGCTGAATGGGTGAACCGTGGTTTCAAAGTGAAGAGATCTCTAGAACGTATACACCCATGATGGTGAACCTTGTGGCATGCAGAGCCCTCTCTGTGGGCATGTGCGCCGTCACCAACGGCTCTTCTGGTTTCTGGTCTCCGTGGGTGCTGGAGCACCAGAAAACAGCCAGAAAACAGTCTGAAAAACAGTCTGGAAATGGCCTGGAAAACAGCCCCAAAACAGGCATGTGTGCGCTGGCCAGCTGGTCTTTGGGTTTCGGTGCTCCAGCGCATGTGAACACCAGCTAGCCAGTGTGCGCGTGCTGGAAACCCAAAGACCAGCTGGCCTGTGCGCATGCTGGAAACCCAAAGACCAGCTGGATGGTGTCCATGCTGGAAACCCAAAGACCAGCTGATCAGTGCGCATGCTGGAAACCCAAAGACTAGCTGGCCTCCCCAACCTCCTCACTGTCTGTGATGGGCCACAACTCACTTGCTAACCCCTTCCCCCTTTAAAATAAGCACTGGTGAGTCATGTTCAATTCTGCCCCCCCCCCCGCCAATGTGCTTCTTAATCCCAGACAGAGCCCTGCAGGAATAATCACAAAACACCCTTTAACTTTCCTGTGGGACTAAACCCAGCAGTCTATAAATATCTTCCCCATTAATCACCTTAGGCCGAAAGGAAAGCTAAATCTATTTAAAGAAAACAACCCTCCCTGCCACTTCCTTGCCTCAGTCGCCCGGAGCCAAATCTCGACTCCTCGCAGGTGTACTAGAGGAGTGCCTAATTTTAGGCTGGGCCGGCTCTCAGCCTGTGTGCACATGCAGGAACTCTAGCCCCATAACCCGAGACGTGTGTGTGTAGGAAGGGGGTTTTCCCGCCCCCATAGATGTTCCCCTTCGGTTTCAATTTGAATGCAACTCCTCCGCCAATTACTAGGAGTGGTTGGCATTTTGCTTTTGGGTGAGATCTTTCGTTGGTGACTGTCTAACTGCTTGGGTGATTTTGGCCAGGAGGGTTTTTCCAAAAGGGAAGGAAGGAAGATTGAACGTCTAAACCAGGGGTCGGCAACCTTAAACACTCAAAAGAGCCACAAAGGTCTTAACCGGAAGCCTCCCGCTCAATTCTGGAGCCGACCGGACGTCCCACCATAGAGTCTCCTCCTAGTGCACCGTCCTTTTCCCTCTCTACCTGTCCTAACCGAAATCCCTATCAATTCTGGAGCAGACCGGCGACAAGGAGCTGCAGCAGAGGGGAATGTAAGAGCCACTTGCGGCTCCGGAGCCGCACATGTTGCTGATTCTTGATCTAAAGTCTCACTCAAAAAATAAATAAATAAATAAATAAATAAATAAATAATAATAATAATAATAATAATAATAATAATAATAATAATAATAATAATTTTTCTTTAGCAGAGTGACTACACAGATCATCTTTGACTTAACGATTCGTTTAGCCCCCATTCTAAGTCGCAACGGCACTGGGAAAAAAAAGTGACTTACAACCATTCCTCGCATTTATGACAGTCGCAGCATCCCCCACGAGGTCACAAACTAGGCAGTGGACATGTATTTACGATAGTCGTAACGTCCCGGATTTGTGTGATTTGCCATCTTCCACTTTTCCCAGCTGGCATCCGACAAGCCCATGCCAGGGATGGGGCGGGGGGAGCCAGATTTGCTTAACGACCATGTGATTCACTTAACAACCGCACCGATTCACCGAACAGCTGTGCTTGAGTTCTGCAGCTGGAAATGTGCCCACTGTCTTGAACTAGTGTCCTACAGAAAAGGTGTAAATTGTTGTCGTGTGACTAGGAGGCTACAAATGGGCGCAAATCAGGGCATTTGCCAACGTCAGAATGCCCTTAAGAAGATTTGCCTTCCCCATTTGTAGCTTATCTATTTGTTTTAATTATTTTTTTGATACCTTAGCCACTACTAGGCCAAAGTGGCTGTCCGATGCACGCAGTCCTCAAACCTACGACCGCGACTGAGCTCAATATTTCCGTTGCTAAGCAAGGCGGCTGTCAAACGAGCTTCGCCCCGTTTTTATGATCTTTCCTGCCACCCGTTGTTAAGTGAACCTCTGCCCCCCCCTTGTACAGCCTTTCTTACCACAGTTGTTAAGCGCATCCCCGCAGCCCTTAAATTAGCCACACGGTTGTTAAGCGAATCTGCCTCCCCCCCCCCCATTGACTTTGCTCGCAGAAGGGGGGGACGCCGCAAGGGTGATAAACGCCAGGCCGTTCCCAAGCGTCTGGATGTTGATCACGTGATCACGGGGACGTCTTGCATTGGTCACAAGTGCGGAAAACGGCCATAATTGCGGGAAATGGTCACAAGGCGCCTTTCCCCCCCCCTCCACAAGAGGAAACCCCCGAAATGTGGATCCACCCTCTAAAACAGTGTTTCTCAACCTTGGCAACTTGAAGATGTCTGGACTTCAACTCCCAGAATTCCCCAGCCAGCGAATGCTGGCTGGGGAATTCTGGGAGTTGAAGTCCGGACATCTTCAAGTTGCCTAGGTTGAGAAACGCTTGGCATCCGTGCGTGGGAGATCTTGAGAGATTGCAGAAACGATTCCGGCTTGTTTTATTTAGACTTTGGATTCCCCGACTGGGCTAATGTTTGTTTAAACAACCGCCAGTTTGTTGACAGCTGGGAAACAGCTTCTTTTAAGATCTGCTGGAATGACAACAGTGTGTGTGTGCGCGTGCCAAAAGGCGGAGCGTTGAGTTCACACAACCTCCTGAATGATAAACCCCACCAGAAGGGTTGTGTCTCGCTGGATACGAAGGGCTTGTTCCCACAACCTCTTGGATTGCTCATTGTGTTGTCCAACGTGCTGGCTAGATGGCTGGGCCAAGGTTTGTCCCTGGAGGGCTTGTGTATCCCTCAGAATCCTTGGGTGGGGTCAACCCTGGTTGATTCAGTGACCCGGGGTCAGCAGGTTGTGTGAACCAGGCCTCCCTCTTCGTGTGCTCGGACTTCCTGTTTGCCAAAGTTGGGGGACTAGCCTTTTGTTTTGGGTGATTCTGGAATTGGGGGCTGGAGCATACATCTTCCCATCCATTCATCCCTCCTTCCCTCCATTCTTTCATCTATCCCTCCACCCTTCCCCATTTCTTCATTCATCCCTCCATCCCTCCTTTCCTCACCCCAACCTCCCTCCATCCCTCTCCTCCGTCATCCCACTCCTTTGTCCATCTCTCCCTCCATTCATCTGTCCATCCATTTATCCCTCCCTCCTTCCTCCATTCCTTCTTCTATCCCTTCCTTCATCCTTCCCCCATTCCTCCATCCTTCCCTCCATTCTTCATTTCTCAATGTACTCTTCATCCCTCCCTCCTTCCATTCCTTCATCTAACCTTCCCACCATCCCTCTCATTCCTTCATCCCTCCATTCTTAATCCCTCCCTCCACCCCACCCTCCATTCATCCTTTCCTCCATTCTTCATCCTTCCCTCCCTCCCTCCATTCATCTGTCCATCCATTTTTCCCTCCCTCCATTCGCCATCCTTCCGTCCATCCCACCCTCCATTCATCTCTCCCTTCATTCTTCATCCTTCCCTTCATCCCCTCCCTCCCTTCATTTGTCCATCCGTTTATCCCTCTCTCCTTCCCTCTATTCCTTCTTCTATCCCTTCCTTCTTCCTTCCCCCATTCCTCCATCCTTCCCTCCATTCTTCATTTCTCAATGTACTCTTCATCCCTCCCTCCCTCCATTCATCTGTCCATCCGTTTATCCCTCCCTCCTTCCCTCTATTCCTTCTTCTACCCCTTCCTTCATCCTTCCCCCATTCCTCCCTCCTTCCCTCCATTCCTTCTTCTATCCCTTCCTTCATCCTTCCCCCATTCCTCCCTCCTTCCCTCTATTCCTTCTTCTATCCCTTCCTTCATCCTTCCCCCATTCCTCCCTCCTTCCCTCCATTCCTTCTTCTATCCCTTCCTTCATCCTTCCCCCATTCCTCCCTCCTTCCCTCCATTCCTTCTTCTATCCCTTCCTTCATCCTTCCCCCATTCCTCCATCCTTCCCTCCATTCTTCATTTCTCAATGTACTCTTCATCCCTCCCTCCCTCCCCTCCCCCATCCCCAGCCGGCGAGGTCAGAGCGGGGTTTGCCAGCTGGCGAGGCGAGGCGGTCGGGCCGGTTTTGCAGCCGGAGGGAGCAGCACGCAGGCGCGCCCCGCCGCTTTCCCACTCAGCCCGCATTCCGGCTGCGAGAGAGCCGCGAGCGGGGCTGCCGGCGGGTCGGGTTCCGGCAGCGCACGTGGGCGGCTTTGCACGGAGGTCTGGCCCGAGAGGAACCTGGCTGGCTGGAGAGGCTCCCGCTGCCCCGGGCTCCCTTCGGCAGGAGGGAAGGCGCCAGGAGTGAGTAGGGGGGGGGGAGTTGGCTGGCTCCTTTCGCTTTCCCACTCTTTCAACTCCCAACGCTGGAAGCCATGCAGGGGGTTGGACTAGAAGACCTCCAAGGTCCCTTCCAACTCTGCTATTTCATTCCATTCTCTTCCATGTTCTGTTCAGTTTTGTTCTATATTCCATTCCATATTCTATTCTCTTCCGTTTTCTATTCTATTCCTATTTCTATTCTCTTCTCTTCCGTATTCTGTTCTGTTGTTTTCTGTTCTGTTCTATATTCCTTTCCATTCTATTCCATTCCATATTCTATTCTATTCCTATTCCTATTCCTATTCTATTCTCTTCCATTTTCTATTCTGTTCTGTTCTGTTCTATTTTCTGTTCTGTTCTATATTCCATTCCATTCCATTCCATTCCATATTCTATTCCTATTTCTATTCTATTCTCTTCCATTTTCTATCCTGTTCTGTTTGTTCTATATTCCATTCCATTCTATTCTATTCCATATTCTATTCTATTCCTATTTCTGTTCTATTCTCTTCTGTTTTCTATTCTGTTCTATTCTGTTCTATTTTCTGTTCTGGTCTATATTCCATTCTATTCCATTCCATATTCTATTCTAATTCTGTTCTGTTCTGTTTTCTGTTCTGTTCTGTTCTGTTCTGTGTTCTGTTCTACTCTACTTTACTCCATTTTATTCCATTCCATTCTTTGTTACTCCAAAGATACACATGCCAAGCTGCAAGGTTAGTTCGCCTGCATTTATTGTTTTCCAGTTTTTTTGTGGGGGAGATATAGAAGCATTCCCTTGCTGGCTAAACACCCCCCCCCCATTATTTAGTGCAGGGCTGGGTATAAGCAATAAACCACAGGTGATTGGTGAGGTCCCAGGTCTGTCCTTAACTCCAGATTCGAAGGAAATCTCTCTCTCTCCCTCCCTCCCTCTCTCTTTCTCTCTCCCCCCCCCTCTCTCATCTTATATATAAATATTAGAAGGGGCTGTGGGATCCTGGTGCTCTCTGAGCTTGGCTATTTTCTTGCAGAACTTTCCTTACTCAAATTAGGTAACAATCATCAGTGCTAGTAGCAGAGGGAGAGCGGAAGGAAGGAAGGAAGGAAGGAAGGAAGGAAGGAAGGAAGGAAGGAAGGAAGGAGAGATCATATTTGTAGCTCAGGGTTGACATGAGGAGTTTTTGCTCTCTGAACTTGCTTCTTTTCATGCAGACGTTTCATTACCCAACTAGGCAACATCATCACTGCTAGTACCAAAAGGAAGGAAGGAATATTTGTAGCTCAGGGTTGACATGGGGGAAATCCTTGGTGTTCTCTGAGCTGGCTTGTTTTCTTGCAGACATCTCGCTAGCCAAATTAGGTAACATCATCAGGGCTAGAGGGCTAGCTGGTGATGTTATCTAGTAACGCCTGCAAGAAAAACAAGCCAGCTCAGAGGGCACCAAGGATTCCTCCGTTCGTTATTTATTACAAATATTAAAAATAACCCCAAATAATGAACAGCGCAATTGCTGGATAAGTCAGCATTTACATCAGGAATTAACTTGCTCTTGGGCTCCCCCTGTCTGCAAACATTGAGATAACTACGTTGACCTGCCTTAAAACTGGTTGGTGGTAATGATTTTGTTATGATTTCGTGGGAGAAATAAGTTAACAGGCCATACATGCACTTCATCATTTGCAAGGATGCGGAGTGGGGGGGGGGGCTGGAGGGGTTGCACATTATTAATAGACACTCCATCCAGTTGTGTGAATTTGCAATGTGGCATTAGGTTCATCGCACAGAATTAAATCAAAATGTAAACATAACGTAGTTTGCAAATCGGACCTTTTGTTATTTTCCCATTAAAACTGGGACATATCCTAAGTGAGGCACATTAAGCAATATAGCAGCTTGATTCACTTTGGTTTGGTGTGCTTCCAATGCACTGTTTGTCAACCATGGCTTAGAATAACAACCCAACAATCATGGTTTATACAGTAGTCCAAAAATCCAGCATATATATATCTCCTGGGAATCAGAATACAGGTAGAATAGAATTAATAGAGTTGGAAGGGACCTTGGAGGTCTTCTAGTCCAATTCCCTGCCTAGGCAGGAAACCCAATACCGTTTCAGACAAATGGCTATCCAACATCTTCTTAAAGGCTTCCAGTGTTGGGACATTCAAAACTTCTGGAGGCAAGTTGTTCTACTGGTTAATTGTTCTAACTGTCAGGAAATTTCTCCTCAGTTCTAAGTCGCTTCTCTCCTTGATTAGTTTCCACCCATTGCTTCTTGTCCTGCCCTCAGAGAATAGCTTGACTCCCTCTTCTTTGGGGCAGCCCCTGAGATATTGGAACATTGCTATCATGTCTCCCCTTATCCTTCTTTTCATCAGACTAGAGTAGAATAACAGAGTTGGAAGGGACCTTGGAGGTCTCCTAGTCCCACCCCCTGCCTAGGCAGGAAACCCTACACCACTTCAGACAAATGGCTATCCAACATATTCTTAAAGGCTTCCAGTGTTGGGGCATTCACAACTTCTGGAGGCAACTTCTGTTCCACCGATTAATTGTTCTCACTGTCAGGAAGTTTCTCCAGGTATCTCATAATGGAGCCCCAAAACTTCTACTGCTAAGTGAGAAAATTGTTAAGTGAATTTTGCACTGTTTTAGGAACCTTCCTTGCAACCGTTGTTAAACGAATCACTGCCGTTGTTACGTTAGCAAAACGGTTGTTAAGTGACTCGGGCTTCCCCCTTTGATTTTGCTGGGCAGAAAAATCACAAAATTGGAATCGGGTGCCCCCCACTCATTGCATCCCTCAAAAATAATACGAGTTAGTTGTCTGAATGCTGATCTCGTGACCTGCAGTGATGTTACAATGGTCATAATCTTTTTTCAGTGCCGTCGTTGCTTCGGTCACTGAACTGTCGCAAGTCGAGGATTACCTGCATTTTAAAAAACTGAGTCAATTTTTTCTCTCTCTCATTCTCCGGGCCCGTTCCATTCTCTCTCTTTTTTTCCCCCAGCTGGGTCTGGGCCACACAGTTGCACAGCTGGAAACAAACCAAGGTTTGGATCATTTTGCTAAAGACAAAGTGGTGTGTGTGTGTGTGTGTCTGTCTGTCTGTGTGTGTGTGTGTGTGTGTTAGGGGAGAAAGTGGGAAGGGAAATAAATTAATACACGGGGAAGGAAGGGCAGGAGCAGGCGTCAGTCTTGTTAGCAATGTGTCAAGGGCAGAGTAAGGGTGAGCGGAGATAAGTAATTTTGCTGTCAAAATTATTTAGAGATGTCATTAAAATGGCCTGGGGCTGTCTCCAGCGCCTTCAGGCCAGGAACGAGGGTTTTTAATTGGTGACAGCCGCTTACGGGGAGGACGTGTGTGTGTGTGTGTGTGTGTGTGTGTGTGTGTGTGGTGCAGTGGGACACCTGAAAGGTGAGCCCGTTGTTCAACCCTCCGTCGTGCTTAGGCTAAAATTCACCAGTGGATGTCCATCTGTCCAACTTGTCAAATATGTAGGTATATGCATGCATGCATAGAGAAGGGGTTTTATTTTATTTTTTTTGCAGGTTATTTTTGGGGTTTTCTGCAAGGGTGGTGCAGCTGCTGTGTGCAAATTGTATTCTCCCCGTTTTCCCAACTTGGCAAGCATTTTAGCAACACAGCAGATGTCAGAACTGTTATTTTTATTTTTATTTTTGTTTTTTTTCGGGACAGAAATGAGTTCTCTTAATTCCCCCGTTCTTGGCCTTGGATTCAATCACCCAGTGTTAAGCAGTGCCCATCGTGTGTGGGTGTGAGACCATGCTTGTCTGTTGTGAGGAGAGGCTCCTTAGGACCACCTTTGATTAAGTAGTGTACAGGTAGGTAGTCCTCCGAATTTGTGTTGTTAAATGAGACATTTTGCTAAGTGAGTTTTGCCCCGTTTTACAACTTACCTTGCCTCGATTCCTAAGTGAATCCCTGCAGTGGATAAGTTAGTAGTACCTATCTCTTCCCACTTATGACTATAACCGTCTCGCTTGTATCTTTAAAATTTATATGGTTTTATTTGTTCCTAGTACGATTTGATTGCTTTTTAGCAACCTATGACTATCACTAAGTGTTGTTTCTTATGATTCTTGGTGGATGTATTCTATTTTATTTTTCTTTAGGCACCCTGAGAGCCTATGCAGCAAAGACAAATTCCTTGTGTGTCCAATCACACTTGGCCAAAAAAGAATTCTATTTTATTCTATTCTATTCTGTTCCTATTTATTTTCTATTCTATTCCTATTCCTATTCCTATTCTATTTATTTTCTATTCTATTCTATTTTCAATTTTATTCTATTCTGTTTTCTATTCTATTCCACTCAATTCCATTTACTTTTCTATTCTTTTCTATTCCTTTTCTATTCTATTCCACTCCATTCCATTTACAATTCTATTCCATTCTATTCTATTCCTATTCTATTACATTGCATTCCATTCATTTACTATTCCATTCCATTCTATTCCTATTCTATTCCTATTCTATTCTATTCCTATTCTATTCCAATCATTTTCTATTCCATTTTTTTCTATTGGTTTTCCATTCCATTCCATTCATTTACTATTCTATTCCATTCTATTTTCTTTTCCATTCTATTCTATTCTATTCTATTTATTTTCTATTCTATTCCATTTCTGTTCTATTCCATTTCTATTCCATTTCTATTTTATCCTTTTCCATTCAATTTCATTCATTTACTATTCTATTCCATTCTATTCCGTTTTATTCTATTATTACTTTTCTGTTCTATTCTATTCCATTTCTATTCTATTCCTTTTCCATTCCATTCCATTCATTTACTATTCCATTCCATTCTATTTATTTTCTTTTCCATTCTATTCTATTCTACTCTCCCGGTTGTTAAGTGAATCAAAGCTGTTGACTTTGCTTGACAGAAGGTCGCAAAAGGGGATCACGTGATCTCAGGACACAGCAATGGTCGTTGAGTAGGAAGTGTCTGAATTTTGACCCCCCCCCCCCCCCGATCCTGGGGATGCTACAAAAGTTGTAACTTTGAAAAATGGTCGCAAGTCACTTTTTTCCCGTGCCGTTATAACTTTGAACGGCCACTTAAATGGACTGTTGTAAGTCAAGGACTACCTGTGTTTGTCTCAGGCCAACTTTGATATTGACATTGAGCAATAATTGTCTGATTTTTTTTTAGCTCTGTGCTGTGGCCCTCCAGCAGCTAATAGAGCTGGTGGCAGATTCGGGGGGTTGGAGAGGAGCATGGGCCAGTCCCGGAGTCTGGGCTCTGCGTCGGAGGCAGAGAAAGGGCCAGGGCCGTATGCCAGTTATAAGCTGCCTTCGGAGTCGGACATCAGTGAGGCAGAAGAACAGCTGGAGCCTGTTCCCAGTGTGCGCATGTGCGGCCAGACAAAGGGAACAGCTAAGGAACAAGGGGTCGACTTGGGAGTAAGGCCACAGGTGGACGGTGAATGGCCCCTCCCAGAGGGAATAAAAGAGGAGCCAAAGGGGAGGGGAGTTTGCAGGAGACCATTAGTTCAATTCATTCGTGTGAAGATCTGTTCCTGACTTATTGCCAAGTAATTGCTGCTACAGCATGGCATTTAGAAGATATCTGTCTGGCAGCTCTCCAAGTCCGATAAAGGCCTGTAGTTGTGGAATCTCTTGAAAGACTGTTGGCCGGGGCTTTGCTGGAGAGGAATTCACTTTAACCTAAATAAAAAGAGGTTTTATCGGGACGAGGAATCGGCTTCACGATCTTGGGAAGCCTCGGTCAGAACACTAATTTTGTCGCTCTTAAAATCTCTTTGACTGCCTTTGAATGCAAAGACCTGGGGTTAAATTTATCCAGCTTCCTTCCTTGAGGTGGGCGGAGCACAGATGAAGCTTAAAATGCTGGATTTTAAGTTGCCAGAAAAAGTGGGATGGGATTTGGGGTGTCTCATCTCCTTTTGGGGGGTGTGGCCTGTATGAATACAGATAGTCCTTGACTTATGACAGATCCTTTAATGACCAAAGTTACGACGTCACTGAAAATAGCGACTTATGACTATTTTTCACACTTTGACTATTTTTCACACTTTATGACCATTTTTCACACTGTATGACCATTTTTCACACTTTATGACCATTTTTCATACTTTATGACCGTTTTTCACACTTTATGACCATTTTTCACACTTTATGACTTGCGGCATCCCCATGGTCACGTGATCAAAATTCTGCGGCTTGGCTGGTTCATATTTATGACGGTTGCAGGTCACGTGATCCCCTTTTGCGACCAAAGTCGTCGGGAGAGGTCAAGATTCACTTAACAACCGATTCACTTGGGTTCATCAACTGCAGTGATGATTCACTTAACAAATGTGTGTCAGGGAAGGTCATTGAAATGGGACTAACAAGTGTCTCGCAACAGAAAATTTGGGCTCAGCTGCGGTTGCATGTCGAGGACTTAACTGGACTGTCAGGGCGGAAAGTGTGAGGCGTGAATCGTACAGCTTTTCTTTTTTCCTCCGGTGCTGCGTGTAACTTCAAATGGGTTACTCAAGGGTTGTAACTTGAGCCAAGGTGGCGCAGTGGTTAAATGCAGCACTGCAGGCTACTGCTAGATCAGCAGGTCAGCGGTTCAAATCTCACCGGCTCAGGGTTGACTCAGCCTTCCATCCTTCCGAGGTGGGTAAAATGAGGACCCAGATTGTTGGGGGCAATATGCTGACTCTCTGTAAACCGCTTAGAGAGGCCTGAAAGGCCTATGAAGCGGTATATAAGTCTACTGCTATTGCTATTGCTATTGCTATAACTGGAGGGCAAAATGCAAAATCTGGATGCTCCTGATCTGTAAAGATGACTTTTTGGTCCGTTGCTAAGGCAACGGGCATCAGGAGCAAAGAACTAAGGTAACCCTGTAACTCGCCCTAATTCAAAACGGGAGCCCTGATTAAGCAAGGCTTTGCTTCCTGCTGGAAAATTGGGGAGAGGGGCTCACAATTCTCACCCCCTGTGGCTGCTTGCTCAGAGATGCTCCCCTGTTCGGAAACGGGGGGCCAAGCAAGTAAGGGATTTGAACCTGTTTGTGCGTCTTGAAGTCTGCTCGAAATAGCGTTCTGGCCTAGGCTTCCTGATAAACCCCTTTTATTTAATTGACACTGAATTTCTCTCCAGCAAAGTCTTTCCTCTCCTTCAGTCTTTTCAAGATAGTTCACAATCACCGACCTTTATCAGGCTTGGAGAGCGGCCAGGATGATATCTTTCAGACGCCCCGCAATAAGAGCCGAGGTGGCGCAGTGGTTAGGGTGCAGTACTGCAGGCCATTTCAGCTGACTGTTATCTGCAGTTCAGCGGTTCTAATCTCACCGGCTCAAGGTTGACTCAGCCTTCCATCCTTCCGAGGTGGGTGGAATGAGGACCCAGACTGTGGGGGCGATATGCTGACTCTGTAAACCGCTTAGAGAGGGCTGAAAAGCCCTATGAAGCGGTATATAAGTCTTAACTGCTATTGCTATTGCTAATACTTGGCAAGAATGCAGGAATCAACAAATGGCCTCCTGCAAGCTCCACTCCCCTTTCGCTCCTCTCTTATTCCCTATGGGAGGGGCCATTCACTGTCCACCGATGGCCTTCCTCCCAAGTCGACCCTTGTTCTTTAGCTGTTCCCTTCGCCTGGCAGCTCTGCGCAAGAACAGGCTCCAGCTGTTCTTCTGCCTCACTGATGTCCGACTCCGAAGGCAGCTGATAACTGTCAGGCGGCCCTGGCCCCCTCTCTGCCCCCAATGCAGAGCCTTCCCCAGACTCCAGGACTGGCCCATCTTCCTCCCCAACCTCCTCACTGTCCGAATCTGCTGCCAGCTCCACTGGCTGCTGGCAAGCCACAACAATTAGTCCTACAAGGAGACAGAAGCACAGACTCAAAATGAGGTGATATATTAGTACCACTTTATGAAGGCTTAATAAAACTATCCTTGGAATCCTGCATCCAGTTTTGGTCGCCACGTTACCAAAAAAAAAAGATGTGGAGACTTTGCAAATAACATAGCAGAGAAGAGCAACTAGGAAGATTAAAGGCCTGGAGACAAAGAACACATGAAGAACGGTTGCAAAATTTGAGTCTAGAAAAAAGAGGAATGTGACATGATAACAATATTCCAGTATTTGGGGATCTGCCACAAAGAAGTGGGGAGTCGATTTATTTTCCAAAGCACCAGAAGTCAGGAGAAGAAACAACAACGGATGGAAACTAATCAAGGACAGAAGCAACCTTGGAACTAAGGAGAAACTGCCTAACCGTGAGGACAATTAACCAGTGGAACAGCTGGCCACCAGAAGCTGTGAGTGCTCCATCCCTGAAGGTTTTGAAGAGGAGATTGGACGACTCTTTATTTGAAAGGGGGACAGGGTCTTCTGTTTGAGCAGGGGGTTGGACTAGAAGACCTCCAAGGTCCCAGGCAAATCTGATTGTGCGGTGCCCCTTTGCAACAGGTGGGGACACAGTTCAAAGATGCGCGCTTTGTCACGGATGTTTTTCCAAACCCAGTTGCTTCCTGGAGCTCCACATTTAAAGAAGAGAAGCGGGATATTCTTAAATCCATTTTAGAAGTGCTCAAATGGGGCGAGGAAAGCTTGAAGCCCACCCACCCACTCGCGGCCCCCACCTCCTCTTCTCTTTCATTTTTTTTTTTTGGCAGCCGGCTGGAACAAAAGAGCTTTTGAGGTTTTCGGATAGATTCCGCTTCATCTCGTCCCTTGCTTGCTTTTCTTCCCCGCCTTGGCGGTTTCTTGACAGGGTGCCATAAAAAATTGGGTTGGAGCCACGGAGCACATGAAATCACCGCTGTCTGAGGAGGGGAGGAATTGATTTCGGGAGATGCGGAAAGGGGTTTCGGGGCTGAAATGGGTTTTGTAAAGAGATTCAGAGCCCCCCCCCCCCCCCCCAAAAAAAACAGCACACGCCGTATTCTTGAATTTAGCCAATTTTTCTATCGGTTTGCTTTTTGATCTCAATTTTGGATTTATGTTATTTTTAAATGCACAGGTTGGAAAAATTTTAAAGCCCCTTCTTTAGCAAGTTTGCATGCATCGTTATTTTTTTTTAAAAAAACGTCCGTAGAAACAGAGGAGGAAATTATGAAACGATCTCGTACCAAGTTAAGCTGAACTTGGGCACCTTGTAAATTGGATTTTATCTTCCTGGATTTGCACTTGGTGAATTGCAGCGGTGCTTACAATGTTAAGCTTTCCTTTGCTTTAAAGGTAAAGCTTCCCCTCGCATATATGTGCTAGCTGTTCCCGACTCTAGGGGGCGGTGCTCATCTCCGTTTCTAAGCCAAAGAGCCAGCGCTGTCTGAAGATGTCTTCGTGGTCATGCTAAGTGAAACATTTCTCCTGCGACCAAAAAATGGGGCACGGGGGTGTGTGTGTTAGGGTTAGAGTGCATGACCCCCGTCCCCCGCACGCATGTGCACGCTTCTCCCAAATGCACCCCAAATGCACATGCATTGTAGAGACCCGAAAATCAGCTGGCCGGTGGGAGGTGCACTTCCCTTCCCTTCCCTTCCTTGTGGTTAGAATGCAGTATTGCAGGCTGACTCTGGCCGCTGCCAGCAGTTCAAATCCCACCCAGCTCAAGGTTGACTCAGCCTTCCGTCCTTCCGATGTGGGTCAAATGAGGACCCGGATTGTTGGGGGCAAGAGATGCTGACTCTGTAAAACCGCTTGGAGAGGACTGTAAAAGCACTATGAAGCGGTATATAAGTCTTAAGTACTATGTTATCTATCTATCTTCCTCCCTCCCTCCCTTCTTTCCAGAGGTTAGAATGGAGTATTGCATGCTACCTCTGCCCACTGCCAGCAGTTCGATCCTGACTGGCTCAAGGTCGACTCAGCCTTCCGTCCTTCCGAGGTGGGTCAAATGAGGACCCAGATTGTTGGGGGGCAAGAGGCTGACTCTGTCAGAGAGGGCCGTAAAGCACTGTGAAGCAGTATATAAGTTTAAGGGCTATTGTTATCCTTCCTTCCTTCCTTCCTTCCTTCCTTCTTTCCTTCCTCCCTCCCTCCCTCCCTCCCAGTGGTAAGAATGCAATATTGCAAGCTAATTCTGCCCACTACCAGCAGTTCGATCCTGACTGGCTCAAGGTCGACTCAGCCTTCCTTCCTTCCGAGGTGGGTCAAATGAGGACCCAGATTGTTGTTGGGGGCAAGAGGCTGACTCTGTAAACCACTTAGAGAGGGCCGTAAAGCACTGTGAAGCGGTATATAAGTCTTAAGGGCCTGTTGCTGTTTTCCCTGCTACATTCGAAGCCTTTGCAGACCCAGACCGAATCTTTTGCCGCCTGCGGGGGGTTTGCATCCCCTTTGTTCTTCCCACCCCATACTTAGCTTCTGCCACCACCTTCCACCTGGATTCACCCTCCATTGATTTTGTTCCGACAATGAATTCCTACACCGCGTGGGGGACCCCATAGGGAAGGGAGACTTCTGCCCATCGATCGGCTGCACCGTGCGAAGAATGGGGATTGCATCGTGAACAGTGCATGGCTCTTCGGGACATGGGCTGGGTTAGGAAGTATGCTTGGGGGTGGATCATCTTAGTCTTCCTCCTCCTCCTCCTCCTCCTCCTCCTCTTCCGAGGTGGCGCAGTGGTTAAATGCAGCACTGCAGGCTATTTCAGCTGACTGCAGTTCTGCAGTTCAGCGGTTCAAATCTCACCGGCTCAGGGTTGACTCAGCCTTCCATCCTTCCAAGGTGGGTAAAATGAGGACCCGGATTGTTGTTGGGGGCAATATGCTGACTCTGTAAACCGCTTAGAGAGGGCTGAGAGCCCTATGAAGCGGTATATAAGTCTAACTGCTATCGCTATTGCTATTGCTATTCCTCCTCCTCCTCCTCCTCCTCTTCCATCTCCATCATAAAGATTTGTCCTTGCAGTCCCAGAAGGCCCGCTTTCGACCGGCATGCCAAGGATTCTGTCCATTTTTACAGTAAAACGGCCACTGGCTTAAAAAGGTAGAATGTTTTTTTTTTGCCCATTTCATTGGATCAATGAGATTTGTCCATTTATGAAAATCCACCTGGGATGCTGCATGTTTCCCTTTTGAGTTGGCCTACACAGCTTCAGTTTTCTAGGATTCTGAAGGCCTGCCATCGAAGTCTTTCAAGGGAGGATTTACAGTCACAGACCTTATCTGGCTTGGAGAGCTGCCAGGCTGAGATCTGCAAAACTTGGCAAGGAATCTCGGAGAGTCAGGAACCAATGAAGGGAACTAATTGTCTCCTGCAAACTCCACTCCCCTGTCGCTCCTCTTTTATTCCCTCTGGGAGGGGCCATTCATCGTCCACCTGTGGCCTTACTCCCAAGACGACCCTTGTTCCTTAGCTGCTCCCTTTGTCTGGCAACTCACACTGGGAACAGGCTCCAGCTGTTCTTCTGCCTCACTGATGTCTGACTCCGAAGGCAGCTGATAACTGTCGGACGGCCCTGGCCCCCTCTCTGCCTCCGACCCAGAGCCCTCATCCGAGCCTCCCCCAGATTCCAGGGCTGGCCCAGGTTCCTCCCCAACCTCCTCACTGTCTGAATCTTCTGCCAGCTTCCCTGGCGGGCCACAATATCACCTAAATTCCTTCTGCCTTGCCTCTCTCTTTCCTTCATAGCCGTGCCGGAAATTTGTGCCAAACTTTGAAGGTTCCAGACACCGTTAATCTGTCCTAAATATGGAACTGGCTTCCTGCACCTGTTTAAGACACTTGAGCGAAGCAGGGAGGGCTGTTCCTGTGTCCGTTTTGGCGTAGGAATGAGACTCCTCCAAGGGGCTGTTTTTGCAAATGATTTGCAATGCTGAAATGCGAACAGCTGTGTTGACTATAGAGGCCAAACCGGGTGGGTTAAAGCCCCCTTCCCCCCAGCCTCTCCCCCCCCCCCCCCGGCAGGAGTGTGAAATTGGATCAGGGCTTACCTTGGTTTTGTTTTTAGCGATGGTTTGTGCGAAGGCCCCTTGCAAAGTTAGTTCGGATGGTTCCTGTGGACGTGGGCTGCTTGACGTAGGAGCACAGTCGGGACTGTGAATTTCGGTCACTTAAGCGATGCAGTTGTTAAATGAGTGAACCACGGGACTTTGCTGAGCCAAGGTGGCGCAGTGGTTAAATGCAGCACTGCAGGCTACTGCTAGATCAGCAGGTCAGTGGTTCAAATCTCACCGGCTCAGGGTTGACTCAGCCTTCCATCCTTCCGAGGTGGGTAAAATGAGGACCCGGATTGTTGGGGGCAATATGCTGACTCTCTGTAAACCGCTTAGAGAGGCCTGAAAGGCCTATGAAGCGGTATATAAGTCTACTGCTATTGCTATTGCTATTGCTATTGCTTTTAGAGCTATTTTTTCCACGCTCGTTAAATGAACTATGAAATTGGTTACGTCCACCCTGCAGCCATTTAAACAAAGCTGGCTTTTGCTATTTGAGTGTTGTGCTCCACCAGCAGTGCTGGCAGCAGATTCGGACAGTGAGGAGGTTGGGGAGGAAGATGGGCCAGTCCTGGAGTCTGGGGAAGGCTCGGATGAGGGCTCTGTGTTGGAGGCAGAGAGGGGGCCAAGAGCTGTATGCCAGTTATCAGCTGTCTTCGTAGTCAGACATCAGTGAGGCAGAAGAACAGCTGGAGCCTGTTCCCAGTGTGTGCAGGCAGAGTTGCCACACGAAGGGAACAGTTAAGGAACAAGGGTCGACTTGGGAGTAAGGCCACAGGTGGAGGATGAATGGCCCCTCCCAGAGGAAATAAAAGAGGAGCAAAAGGGGAGTGGAATTTGCAGGAGACCATTAGTTCACTTAATTGGTTCGTGACTCTCCGAGACTCCTTGCAAAGTTTTGCAGATATCAGCCTGGCAGCTCTCCAAGCCAGATAAGGTCTGTGACTGTAAATCCTCCCTTGAAAGACTTTGCTGGATGTGAAGGAGCAGAATCCACAGTCAATTAATAAAAAGGGGTTTTATTGGGACCAGGAGTTTCCTTCATGCTCTCGGGAAGCCTCGCTTAGAACTGTATGTGATGATCACTCACACACACAGAGAGAGAGAGAAAGAGGGAGGGAGGGGGAGAGAGAGAGAGAGAGGGGGGGGGAGAGAGAGAGAGAGAGATGCAATGTTGGTTACTTGAAGGACGGCTCATCAGCCACTTTTTGGGAGGGCAAAGTTTGAATTCCAAATCCTGGTTAAAGGATCAAGCAAAACTTCCCATTTCCCACTTCTCATTTGTGGGGTAAGAGCTATTTTTTGGGGGGGGAGGGGTGTCATTTTAGACTTTCCTTTCTTCTTGGGAGAAAGCTTGGTTGCTTTTGAAGGTTCCTCCTTTTGCAATTCAGCGGGGTGGGGGAGGAGATAGCGTGAGAAGCCAAATTAGCTACGGAATTAAGGACTTTCGTAGCGGCTGCGTCCTAAATTCCGCCTTATCTTCGCCGCAGCTGCTGTTCTCTGCTTTTGAACAGGGACCGTCTGATCTTCCCCACCAGCCGGAGTAGTGAAAGTCCTGATGGAACGGGGTGCAATCTGGGTGGAACTGTTTCGCCTTAGCAAAACGCAAAAATTGGGAGTTGTGGATATGTCCTAGTATGATTTGCACCAAAACCCTCCACACCCTTGGATGTTTTTTTTCCCCCTAATGTGCATTTGTGTGAATGAATCCAATATGATTGGGGGACATGGTGGTTAAGATGCTGAGCTTGTCGATCAGAAAGGTGGGCGGTTCGAATCCCTAAGCGCCGCGTAACGGAGTGAGCTCCCGTGACTTGTCCCAGCTTCTGCCAACCTAGCAATCCGAAAGCATGTAAACAATGTGAGTAGAAAAATAGGGGCCACCTTTGGTGGGAAGGGAACAGCGTCCCGTGCGCCTTCGGGAGTTGAGTCATGCCGGCCACATGACCACGGAGACGTCTTCGGACAGCGCTGGCTCTTCGGCTTTGAAAGGGAGATGAATACTGCCTCCTAGAGTCGGGAATGACTAGCACGCATGTGCAGGGGAACTTTTACCTTATCCAATATGATTAATTATAAACTATTGTGTACAGAACGTGACATAAACCATGGGGGAAACTGGTTAAACCAGAATGTATGAGTGTTGTGTAAATCAGAGATGTGTAGCTCCCGGTTCGACCCGGATCGGGCAAACCGGTAGCAGTGGCAAAAGGAGGCTCTGCCTACCCGCCTGGATGCAGAAGAGTTGCGCATGAGCGAACCAGTAGCAAAAAATTTGGAAACCCACCATTGGTGTGAATGTAACCCATTTGATTGATTCAATAATAAACCACAGAAGAAACTACTGCTAAGCCAGAAAGTATGGCTTTTGTATCATTGTGAATGCATCTAATGTGACAATAAACCATGGTAGAAACTTGTTAAGCCAAGAGTGGCTTCTGGCAGTTTGGAAAAACTAGTTTTGAGTGATCTTCCCCAAGTTTCAGAACAAATACGGATTTGAACTCTGGAGCAATTCTTGCTTGAGCAAGAAGGGTGTTGGACTAGAAGACCTCTAAGGTCCCTTCCAACTCTGTCATTCTGTATTCTATGTATTTCTTTTTCCTGTTGTTTTTGGTCAAATTCTGAGCAGCCTCTCCGCTTTTTCTGCCAATATAATGAAGATGGCGAATTTCCCCAAATGTTGTAGGTCCATTTGGGACAGAAGATAAATATGGCAAGTCATGCGATACAGTTCAAAGGTTAGAATAGTATAACAAGAGTTGGAAGGGACCTTGAAGGTCTTCTAGTCCAACCCCCTGCTTAGGCAGGAGACCCTGCACCACTTCAGACAAAGGGCTATCCAACATCTTCTTTAAAACTTCCAGTGTTGGAGCATTCACAACTTCTGGAGGCAAGTTGTTCCACTAATTCAGTGTTTCCCAAAGTTGGCAACTTTAAGACTTGTGGACTTCAACTCCCAGAGTTCTCCAGCCAGAAGAGCTAGCTGGAGAATTCTGGGAGTTGAAGTCCACAAGTCTTAAAGTTGCCAAGTTTGTTCTCACTGTCAGGAAATTTCTCCTTAGTTTTAGGTTGCTTCTCTCCTTGATTAGTTTCCACCCATTTTGCTTCTTGTCCTGCCCTCAGGTGCTTTGGAGAATAGCTTGACTCCCTCTTCTTTGGGGCAGCCCCTGAGATATTGGAAGACTGCTATCATGTCTCCCCTGGTCCTTCTTTTCATTAAACTAGACATACCCAGTTCCTGCAACCATTCCTCGTATGTTTTAGCCTCCAGTCCCCTAATCCTCTTTGTTGCTCTTCTCTGCACTCTTTCTAGAGTCTCCACCTCTTTTCTACATCGTGGCCACCAAAACTGGATGCCGTATTCCAAGTGTGGCCTTCCCAAGGCCTTATAAAGTGGTATCAACACTTCACGTGATCTTGATTCTATCCCTCTGTTGATGCAGCCTAGAACTGTGTTGGCTTTTTTGGCAGCTGCTGCACACAGCTGGCTCATATTTAAGAAATATTTCTCCTTCCTTGCATAGAGAAATAAATGTGCGAAGAAGATGGAATAGAGAGTTTGCTTAATTTGGTAACAGTCTGTTCTTGAGGCCTTGCAGAAAATAAAATAAAATTCTCCACTTGGGAGATCAACCAAATGCTTCTATGGCTATTGCTCAGAAATTAGAAGTCTTGCATTCTTTGGGACGTTTTGCTAAGAAAGAGTAGGAACTGTCCGTCCGATTTTTAAATTCTGCTGGAATTAGCTTAACCAGCAGACCAAATTATTCTTTTGCCGCAACGGATCTTAAAAAGCCGCAAAACAGCCACACAGTTTTGAGCTGTTGGGAGTGTCTGGTTTTAGAAGAAACAGCCTGAAAATTGAATCTGGTATCTTTCTGCTTTTTAAATCAACCCGTGCTGTCAGAAACACAAGGCCATTCTGCTTTTTGTGAACGTCCTTTGTTCCTTGTCGAGAAAGAAATATTTTCTTAACCGAAAATTTCGCCGCTGGTTGAGCTTCTAAAGGCGCCAACTTCCGAATGCTGCTTCCTGTTCCGCACGGCCTGGTTTTAAGATGTCGCTTTCTGAAAAAACCAGGATTTCCTCTTCAGCAGCTGTCTGTGGCTGCAGAGTTTGGAAAGTTTTGAAAGTCGGTTTTCAAATTGCACTTCCCTAATTTGTCCCCTTGGAATTCCTCTTGCCCCATTCCTGGTGTTCTGACCGAGGCTTTCCCAAAAGCACGAAGCCGACTCCTCGTCCCGATAAAACCTCTTTTATTTAGGTTAAAGGGAAATCCTCTCCAGCAAACTACAGATCTTGATCAGGCTTGGAGAGCTGCCAGACCGATATCTTCCAAGCCATAGCAGCAATTACTTGGCAAGTAGTCAGGAACAGGTCTTCACCCTAGTGAATTGAACTAATTGTCTCCTGCAAACTCCCCTCCCCTTTCGTTCCTCTTTTATTCTCTATGGGAGGGGCCATTCACTGTCCACCTGTGCCTTTATTCCCAAGTCTGCAACTGAATGGAGCTAAGTGTTTAGTGGCCAGATGCCTTTCTGTCGCCAATGCGGAGTTTTATTCGGCAGATATATATTGTCATTGTGCCCAGACAGAGAAATATCTGCCTAGAGTTGGCACTAACTTTTCCTCCCCCAAAATGGCAGCTGGTATCTTCCAAGTATATCTTCCAAGAACGTGGCACATTTTGACATTGCAAACGGCGATAAGGGATGTTGAACCAAAACTGAGAAACATCTGGAGTTCTACAGGATCTCTGGATTAGATCTCCTAAATAACTCCAAGCACCACTGCTATTTTGGTGGCTTTATTTAAGGCGGCAGTTGTCGCCAACATTTGAGGGGGGGGGATGCTTTTCTGAAAAGGGATCAGATCCATGAAAGGGATGCTTTAATCTCAGCGAGGTTCCTAATTCTTGAGTTTTGTTTGGATATTTGAGCATCGATTTGCATTGTCTCCCATCGATGTGCATAGTTCTTCCTTTTAAATTTTGCAATAGTTGTCAGAGGATTTCTGCACAGAAGTTGTAAATCCCCCAACACTGGAAGCTTTTAAGAAGATGTTGGATATCCATTTGTCTGAAGTGGTGTAGGGTTTCCTGCCTAGGCAGGGGGTTGGATTTAGAAGACCTCCAAGGTCCCTTCCAACTCTTGTCATTTTATTCTATTCTATTCTATATTCTAACCTAATCTAATTCTAATTCTATTCTATATTCTATTCTAATTCTATTCTAATTCTATTCTATTCTATATTCTCTCCTCTCCTCTTCTCCTAAAGAAGCAGGAGTTTGAAAAGGGCTTGTTCAGAAGAGGGGGTCAAGCTATTCTCCAAAGCCCCTGAGGGCAGGACAAGAAGCAATGGGTGGAAACTAATCAAGGAGAGAAGCAACTTAGAACTTCCTGACAGTCAGAACAATTAATCAATGGAACAACTTGCCTCTAGAAGTTATAAATGCTCCAACACGCAAAGTTTTCAGGAAGAAATTGGATAACCATTTAGAATATAGAATAACAAGAGTTGGAAGGGACCTTGGAGGACTTCTAGTCCAACCCCCTGCTTAGGCAGGATATCCTACACCTTCAGACAAATGGTTGCCCAACAGCTTCTTAAAAAGTGTTGGAGCATTCACAACTTCTGGTGGCAAGTTGTTTGTCTGAGGTGTGTTGTAGGGTTTCCCGCCTAAGCAGAGGGTTGGACTAGAAGACCTCCAAGGTCCCTTCCAACTCTGTTTTTCTGTTATCTGAGAAAAATAAACCAGCCAGGAGCTCATGGCCAGGTCTGTGTTAGTGTAGGACTGCAAAAGGAGTGAAATGCAGGCCCAGCAGAAGAAAATAGCGGTTTCTTTTTTTCCCTTCCTCCTCCCTCCGGGCTGCAAATAGGAAACTCGCAGACGGAGGGTATTTTTAGCATTGCTTTTCCTGTGTGGGTCCATCTGCCTGCAAGCCTGGGGGGTGTTGATATTTCAGCACGGACCGAGTTCTTTAGGATGGATGCCCCTCTGGATTTGTGGGCTTTAAATGTTGCTCAAAGATTTGTTTACTTCTCCTCGGACCATTCAGAAAACCGGCTCTTAAAATAGCTGGCCAATGGCTTTGTTGGATTTCGAACACGCGGCAGTCGTAAGTGCGAGGACGTGGTTGTGAGTCACTGTTTGTCAATGCCGCTGTAATTATGAATGATTGCTAAATCAAGGGGTGTATAATAATTCTGCTTGCTGCTTCTCTCTCTCCATTTTCCCTCCCTCGCTCTTCGAATGTTTCTTCCTCCCTCCCTTCCATCCATCACATCTTTCTTTCCTTCCTTCCTTCCTTTCTTCCTTCCTTTCCTTCTTCCTTTCCTTCCTTCCTTCCCATCCATCACATCTTTCCTCCCTCCCTCCCTTCCTTCCATCACATCTTTCCTTTCTTCCTTCCTTCCCATCACATTTTTCCTTCCTTTCCTTCCTTCCTTCCCATCCACCACATCTTTTCTTCCTTCCTTCCCTTCCATCACATCTTTCCTTTCTTCCTTCCTTCCTTCCCATCCATCACATCTTTCTTTCCTTCCTTCTCATCCATCACCTTCCTTCCTTCCTTCCTTCCTTCCTTCCCTCCTTCCCATCCATCACCTTTCCTTCCTTCCTTCTCATCCATCACTTCCTTCCTTCCTTCCCATCACATTTTTCCTTCCTTTCCTTCCTTCTTTCCCATCTATCACATCTTTCCTTCCTTCCTTCCCATCCATCACATCCTTCCTTCCTTCCCATCACATCTTTCCTTCCTTCCTTCCATCCATCCATTCATCCATCCATTTTCTTTAAATCTTCCCTCCCTCTTCTTTGAATCTTCCTTCTTTCCCTCCCTCCCTCCCTCCCTGAACCTCCTTCCTTTCTTTCCTCCCTTCGTTATGAAATATTGACGGATGGTGTCCCTGCATAGTTAAACGCCCCCGTCCTTCCCATCTCTTCAGCTTCGTGAGGTTTTCCTCCCCGCTTGGTTCCTTCTGCCCCACACACGTTGCAGATTCTGCTTCTTCTTCCAAGGCTGCTGTGTCTCTGGGATCAATTAAAAGCTCGTCACGGTTCTACTGGGAGGGATTATTCTGCATTTTCTGGCACTTGTTCTATCTCCCAACCAGAGCGCAGATACCACTCAACCTCCTTCAGAACCTTCCTAAGGTTTTTTCCCCCCCACTCCTTGTTTTCCCATTTCAAGGCCTCCTTCCTTTCCCCCAACTTCCCCCAAATTGTGCACTGAAAAACAATCGGATTTCGGGGTAGTGGTGGTGGATGGGAGCTCTGTTGGAGAGGCTTAATTATTCGCGTCTATCATTTGCATTTAATTTGCTGGAATTTCAAGAGAGAAATTGTGGTTTTCTTTTTCCTTTTGCGGGGGAAAAAAATTACCCACGATTTGTGCAAACAGGTTGGAGAGAGACAGAAATAGGTGGACTTTGGATAGACTTTTCTAGGTCAAAATATTAACGTGACATTTAATACCACTTTATAAGGGCTTGGTAAGGCCACACTTGGAATATGGCATCCAGTTTTGGTTGCCACCATGTAAAAAAGATGTGAAGACTCTAGAAAGAGTGCAGAGAAGAGCAAGGAAGAGGATTAGGGGACTGGAGGCCATATAAAGAACAATTAATGGAATTGGGTAGGTCTAGGTGCATGAAAAGAAGGACTAAGGGAGACATGATAGCAGTCTTCCGATATCTCAGGGGCTGCCCCAAAGAAGAGGGAGTCAAGCTATTCTCCAAGGCACCTGAGGGTAGAACAAGAAGCAATGGGTGGAAACTAATCAAGGAGAGAAGCAACTTAGAACAGAGGAGAAATTTCCTGACAGTGAGAACAATTAATCAGTGGAACAGAAGTTGCCTCCAGAAGTTGTGAATGCCCCAACCCTGGAAGTCTTTAAGATGTTGGATAACCCTTTGTCTGAAGAGATGTAGGGTTTCCTGCTTAAGCAGGGGGCTGGAATAGAAGACCTCCAAGGTCCCTTCCAGTTCTGTTATTCTGTTCTATTCTATATGACACAGCTAAAGGGACACAGTGGCTAAGTGGCTAAGATACTGAGCTTGTCGATCAGAAAAGTCAGCAGTTCGGCAGTTCGAATCCCTAGGGCCGCCTAATGGAGGGAGCTCCCGTGACTTGTCCCAGCTTCTGCCAACCTAGCCGTTCAAAAGCACGTAAAAAATGCAAGTAGAAAAATAGAGACCACCTTTGGTGGGAAGGGAACAGCATTTTGTGCGTCTTCGGGAGTTGAGTCATGCCGGCCACATGACCACAGAGACGTCTTTGGACAGCGCTGGCTCTTCAGCTTTGAAACGGAGATGAGCACCGCCCCCTAGAGTCAGGAACGACTAGCCCGTATCCGCGAGGGGAACCTTTATCTTTACCTTATCATACAGCTACCATATTTGGCTTTTTTCACTTCCTTATTTTTTTTTTTTGCAAAGAGAAGGGCTAGGAAAAGGAAGGACATGATGAAATGCTTTTTATGAGCTGATGGGCCCATCGCTTCGTGGGTTCTCACCAGAAAAAGCCTCACAGTTGTCGGACGTTGGCAGCTGGCATGTGGCTGTTCTCTAGCTGCAATAATAAATGGCAGTTTGCAAGATAGCATGCACTTATCTCTGGAGCTGGGGCGATAGGCATCAAACCTCTCACCTGGAACGGCAGAGATGAAATTCTAAGGGATTATAGAGATATAGCAATAGCAATAGCAGTTAGACTTATATACCGCTTCATAGGGCTTTCAGCCCTCTCTAAGCGGTTTACAGAGTCAGCATATCACCCGCAACAACTATCCGGGTCCTCATTTTACCCACCTTGGAAGGATGGAAGGCTGAGTCAACCCTGAGCCTGTGAGATTTGAACCGCTGAACTGCAGAACTAGCAGTCAGCTGAAGTGGCCTGCAGTGCTGCACCCTAACCACTGTGCCACCTCGGGTCTGTATTTGTTGTGGTCTGCCAGTGGAGCCAGCAGCAGATTCAGACAGTGAGGAGGTTGTGAGGGAAGATGGGCCAGTCCTGGAGTCTGGGGAAGGCTCTGAGGAGGGATCTGTGTCGGAGGCAGAGAGGGGGCCACAGCCGTATGCCAGTTATCAGCTGCCTTCGGAGTTGGACATCAGTGAGGCAGAAGAACAGCTGGAGCCTGTTCCCAGTGTGCACATGCACAGATTTGCCAGACGAAGGGAACAGCTAAAGAACAGGGATCGACTTGGGAGGAAGGACATAGATGGACGATGAATGGCCCCTCCCAGAGGGAATAAAAGAGGAGCAAAAGGGGAGTGGAGTTTGCAGGAGACAGTTCATTCGCTTCATTGGTTCGTGACTCTCCGAGACTCCTTACCAAGTTGTGCAGATCTCGGCCTGGAAGCTCTCCAAGCCAGATAAGGTCTGTGACTGTAAATCCTCCCTTGAAAGATGTGAAGGAGCAGAATTCACAGTCAATTAATAAAAGGGGGTTTTGTCGGGTTGTTGACTTATTCTGTTCCTGCTTTATTCTTCCACCCTCCGCAGCGCCATTCCTCTCCCGCTGTCTCCCCTCTTCAGAGTTCTGAAAATATTTTTTTGCATCAACGGACGCTTTAATATTAATCTTTCTAAGAAATGTACCGTATACATTTTCGTGTTTGCGAGTTCTTCTCTCGGCGGAGCTCCGACGTATTTTTTTTAACTTATCTTCTATTTATTTATTTATCCTTTCCAGAATCGCGGGCGCTTGGCGGAGAAGAGAACGATACCTTTGCCTCCCTCCCGGACTCCGAAAAAGGAGCCCCCTGCTCTTTTCTCACACAGCGACCACCACAAGGAGGTGGAAAAAATCAACGGGCATCACCCTCATGTCAAACGGGAAGAGGATCTGAATATTAGTATCATGAAAAGAAGGTACGCGGGATTCTTTCTTCTTTCTGCCCTCCCTCCAAAAAGCCACAATTGCGCAGGCTTGCGACAGCGAACGCAGAGCCGTATCTCCCAGCATGTAAGCTGTCAGCTCCAGCGCGCATGCATGCGCCCGGCTGCCTGATTTTCAGCCTTCTAGAGGGCTGGTGGGGAGGCCGTTTTTGCCCTCCCCAGACTTCAGGAGCCTGGAGAGGGCAAAAAAACGGGCCCAACGGATCAATCAGAAGGAGGACATTTTCACTTACTCCTTGAAGAGTATTTGGAGACTTCAACTCGTCCAGAACGCAGCCGCGCAAGCGATCGTGGGTGCACCTTGGTACACCCACGTTACACCTAATCCTCCGCGAGTTGCACTGGTTACCGATCAGTCTCCGGATACGCTTCAAGGTGCTAGTCGTCACTTATAAAGCCCTTCATGGTATTGGACCTGGGTACTTGAGAGACCGCCTGCTGCCAATTACCTCCCACAGACCCATTAGATCACACAGGGTTGGCCTCCTCTGGGTTCCATCTACTAGCCAATGCCATCTGGCTACTACCTGGGGGAGGGCCTTCTCTGTGGCAGCTCCGGCCCTCTGGAATGAACTCCCCGCAGGGATTCGGACCCTCACCTCTCTCCAGGCCTTCCGAAAAGCCGTCAAAACCTGGCTTTGCCGGCAGGCCTGGGGGTGATGAGTTCCCTCCCCTCTCGACTTGTATGGTTGTGTGACTCTTGCTTATTTTAATTATCTGTATTTCGTTTTATGTTCCCCTTTTTTCCCCTTTTGAATTGTTCGCCGCCCTGAGTCCTTCCCGGAGAAGGGCGGCATATAAATAATAAAATTCAATTCAATTCACTTCAAACCGGGCAAAAACGGACTTCTCCAACACCCCAACACCCCCCGGGGAAATATCAAGCTCAGTTTGGAGGCCAGCAGTCTGGCGCATGTGGAGGGGGGACCATGTGGGGGTTGCACGTGCGGTGGCGCGCTTTGCATTATGGGTGCCGGAACGCACGCATGCTATTGATTGATTGATTGATTGATTACTTTATTTATATGCCGCCCTTTTCCCTGAGGGGACTCAGGGCGGCTCACACTCCAAGGGGGAGGGAAGTACAAGACAAAAATACACACATAAAACAGTACATCGTTAAAAAAACGCAACAGTCATACTATTCGGGTGGGGTTGAAATCTTAGCCCCAGGCTTGTCGGGACAGCCAGGTTTTAAGGGCTATGCGGAAGGTCTGGAGGGTGGTGAGGGTACAAATCTCCACGGGGAGTTCGCACCGCACGCCCTCGCGTTTTTGGCGCTCAATAACGAAAGGGTTAGCCATCACCGTTGGAGGTGCTCCTTGTTCCGTGACCATTTGTTCTAACCATGCTCCACTTTGGGGAAAGTAGCACGCGCCATCGCCCGGTGGCATCTTCCCCCGTGAGCTGGACTTTGGGTTCCTGTGTGCCAGCCAGCTGGTCTTCTTGCGCACGGGGAAACGCGAAGACCAGCTGGCCGGCGTGAATGCCTGTTTTTTTGGCCGTTTTCAGAAGCCAGAAGAGCAACTGGCAACAGGAGGCGTGCTCACAGGCAGGGCTCCCCACATGCCACCTCTGGCAAGCGTGCCATAGGCTTGCCCTCATGGTCCTAGGTTTTGATGGGTGATCCCTGGCACTCTTCAACTGAAAAACGGCCTGAACACTGTCTGAAAAACAACCTGCTTTTTTGGGCTGTTCTGGCTGTTTTGGGGGCCTTTTTCAGGCCGTTTCCCAGCCCCTCCGGTGCCCGCGAAGACCAGTTGGCCGGCATGTATGTAATTCTGGAAAGCAGAAGAGCAGCTGGCGATGGCACATGTACCCACAGAGAGGGCTCTGCATTCCACCTCTGGCAAGCCTGCCATAGGCTTGCCCTCGCGGTCCTAGGTTTTGATGGTTGATCCCTGTCACTCTTCCTTTTTGGGAGCCAACAATTCCAGTGTGCCCGTGGACGATGGGGGTGTGTGGGGGGAAATCCCATTGCTATAAACCTGGGAGATGTTGCATAGACTAATCAGGAAGTTGGCACCGAAGTGATGTGGGTAGAAACTCCTCGAGAGAGACGGGTGCCAGGACGTTCTGAGGCAAGGAGGCGGGTTCAGCCAACATGAAAGGGAGCATTGAAAACGAGCATTGGAGCGCGCGCCGTCCGCCCCAAGCCACAACAGGCAGATAGAAACGAGAGGCTGCCAGCTCTTTTGGGTTCCTGACAGAAATCAGTACCTGATGTTCGCTGGAATTTCCCGGCCCGAGGTCTGGATGAAGCCACGGGTGGCATGGTGCCACTGGCGTGTTCTCTATTCCTGCACGCTACTCCAGAGACGGCCTTGAACCAGAATTGCAACCAAACGAGAAATATATATTTGAGGATCCTGGTGAACAGGGTTTTTTTTTCTTCTTCTTCTCTTTCTCTCTCTCTTTCTGCTGTGCTTAGAAGTGCCGTGCGGTTAAACCTTCATTTCGTGGGCGTATAAATTTAGAATAGAATAGAATAGAATAGAATAAGGAATTAGAATTAATAGAATAGAATATGGAATGGAATGGAATAGAATAGAATAATACGGAATGGAATAGAATAAAATAGAATAAAATAGAATATAGGATAGACAGAATGGGATGGAATGGAATAGAATAGAATTAGAATTAATAGAATAGAATAAGGAATTAGAATTAATAGAATAGAATAGAATACAACAGAATATGGAATGAAATGGAATAGAATAGAATAATACGGAATAGAATTGAATAGAATATAGGATAGACAGAATGGAATGGAATAGAATAGAATTAGAATTAATAGAATAGAATAAGGAATTAGAATTAGAATTAATAGAATAGAATAAGGAATTAGAATTAGAATTAATAGAATAGAATAAGGAATTAGAATTAGAATTAGAATTAATAGAATAGAATAAGGAATTAGAATTAATAGAATAGCATAGAATAAGGAATTAGAATTAGAATTAGAATTAAAAGAATAGAATAGAATAGAATAAGGAATTAGAATTAATAGAATAGAATATAGGAGAGACAGAATGGAATGGAATGGAATAGAATTAGAATTAATAGAATAGAGTAGAAAAGAATATCAGAGTTGGAAGGGACCTTGGAGGTCTTCTAGTCCAACCCCCTGCTTAGGCAGGAAACCCTCCCACCACTTCAGACAAATGGCTATCCAACCTCTTCTTAAAAACTTCCAGCGTTGGAGCATTCACAACTTCTGGAGCCAAGTTGTTCCACTGATTAATTGTTCTATCAGGAAATTTCTCCTTTAGTTCTAAGTTGCTTCCCTCCTTGATTAGTTTCCACCCATTGCTTCTTGTCCTGCCCTCTGGTGCTTTGGAGAATAGCTTGATCCTCCTCTTCTTTGGGACAGCCCCCCCAAATATTGGAACACTGCTGTCATGTCACCCCTAGTCCTCCTTTTCATCAGACTAATTTAATAAAATAAATTTCAGAAGATGGGGAGCGAAAGATACAGCACCGTTGATGACTAGGATTAAAAAAAGATCCAACGGCACATTAGAGATATTTTAGCATCCTCTCTCCTTGGATGGGCCTTGGGTGAAGCGAGGGGAGGGTGGGTTTCTCCACATCGTTTTTGTGCTGGCTCCAATCTTCTAATAGCAAAATCGCCAGCTTGCACGAAAGCTTCAAGGGTGCGGTATTGTCAGCGGGTCCAAATAACATTTCACAACCCTTAAGTGGAAAGCTCGTTTTGATGTCCCCGAAGAGTTTTGTGGCTGTTGGCCTCTTTAGCTGATGGTGCGATTTCCGTGGCTGAATTCTTTTTCCCAGATCTGTAGATATCTCGGCCAGTAATGAAGATCATAATGGAAGGATGTGATTTAGGAAAATGTTTGCCAGGACGTACAACCTCTTAGTTGTAGACCCCTTGATGGAATGGAACAGAATGGAATTTATTAAATTTCTATGCCGCCCTCTTCCCCGAAGGGGACTCAGGGCGCTCACAACCCAAGTCAAGGGGGAAGGGTACAAATAAGGAATAAAAAGACAGACAAAACAATACCATAGTTTAAAAGCACACAACAATCATACCATTCGAGGTGGGGGAAGACTCATTAGCCCCAGGCCTGTCGGAATAGCCAGGTTTTAAGGGCTTTGCGGAAGGCCTGGAGGGTGGTGAGGGTTCGAATCTCCATGGGGAGCTCGTTCCAAAGGGCCGGAGCAGCCACAGAGAAGGCTCTCCTCCGAGTGGTTGCCAGACGGCATTGGCCAGCAGATGGTATACGGAGGAGGCCTAATCTGTGGGATCTAATTGGTCTATTGGAGGTGATCGGCAGCAGGCGGTCTCTCAAGTACCCAGGTCCAATACCATGAAGGGCTTTATAAGTGATGACTAGCGCCTTGAAGCGTATCCGAAGACCAATAGGCAGCCAGTGCAGCTCGCGGAGGATAGATGTAACGTGGGTGAACCGAGATACACCCACAATCACTCGCGCGGCTGCATTCTGGACAAGCTGAAGTCTCCGAATGCTCTTCAAGGGCTGCCCCATGTAGAGCACGTTGCAGTAGTTGATCAAGAAGCAAGAGGAAGTGGTTAAATGCAGCACTGCAGGCTACTTCAGCTGACTGCAGTTCTGCAGTTCGACTGTTCGAATCTCACCGGCTCAGGGTTGACTCAGCCTTCCATCCTTCCGAGGTGGGTAAAATGAGGACCCGGATTGTTGTTGGGGGCGATATGCTGACTCTGTAAACCGCTTAGAGAGGGCTGAAAGCCCTATGAAGCAGTATATAAGTCTAACTGCTATTGCTATTGCTAACTGTAGTGTTAGAAACATGACTAGTTTTTGAGTGAATATTCTCTTTTTAAAAAAAATCTCTCCTCTGAAACCCCCTCAAGTTGTAGCAGGACCTACAGTGCTGTGGACGATGCTTTCCAAAAACCCTCCAATCAATCAATCAATCAATCAATCAGAATAGAGCTGGAAGGGATCTTGGAGGTCTTCTAGGCCAGCCCCCTGCTCAAGCAGGAGAATATATCCCTTCATATTAATGTCTGTCTTATCTCTTCTGGAAGATCTTCAGATGTTCTTCTCCATAGTGAGTGGGGAGGAGTATCCAGATTGGGTTGGCCTTGTCCTCTCATTGATTGGACTGAGTCAGATAAGCTCTTTGGGCTACGCCCCTTGGCCACCAGGTAGACCCCAGTTATCAACTCAATCCACTCATCTTCTGGAAAAGAACATCTTCAGATGCAAGATGTTCTTTTCATCCATCTATCCATCCATCCATCCATCCGATCATCTCAGAATCATAGAATCCTTAGAGGTCTTCTAGTCCAAACTTCTTGAGGTCTCATGTTTCCTTCCTGCCTTTTCGTAACTCTTATCCTGTTTTCCGGCCTGGATTGGTATCTGTGTTGTATCACTTAAAAGGCTCCGGACAAGCTGTGGTTGGAAAGCAGTTGTGGATGACTCCCAGCCGTTGGGTTCCACTTATTTTTACCACCAGTTCGCCGTGCGCATGCTTGCTTCATGTGTTTGTGCACGGTCCACGCATGCGCTTTGCTCGCACATGCTACTTCTGTAGATGCGCCTGGCCTTAAAAACATGGCTAAATAGAACGGCATAGTTGCTGTGATCCGCCAGCCGATTCAAACAGTGAGGAGGTTGGGGAGGAAGATGGGCCAGTCCTGGAGTCTGGAGAAGGCTCTGATGAGGGCTCTGTGTCGGAGGCAGAGAGAGGGCCACGGCCATATGCCAGCTATCAGCTGCCTTCAGAGTCAGACATCAGTGAGGTGGAAGAACAGCTGGAGCCTGTTCCCAGTGAGCGCATGCACAGAGTTGCCAGACAAAGGGAGCAGCTAAAGAACAAGGGTCAACTTGGGAGTGAGGCCACAGGTGGACGATGAATGGTCCCTCCCAGAGGAACTAAAAGAGGAGCGAAAGGGGAGTGGAGTTTGCAGGAGACCATTAGTTCGCTTCATTGGTTCGTGACTCTGAGACTCCTTGCCAAGTTCTGCAGATATCACCCTGGCAGCTCTCCAAGCCAGATAAGGTCTGTGACTGTAAATCCTCCCTTGAAAGACTTTGCTGGATGTGAATGAGCAGAATTCACAGTAAATTAATAAAAGGGGTTTTTGTTGGGACCAGGAGTTGGCTTCAGGCTCTTGGGACGCCTCGCTCAGAACAATAGCACTGTGGCAGGTGGGGGCAGGCCTAAATGGCTGAATACCTCTGATGCCTCCTTATAAACCAACATTAAGCCTTTGTTGTGTGGTTGGTCGTTGCGTCAAAGAAAGTGCATAAGTGAAAAGCAGTAGGCTGGTTGGCCCAATTTTTGCAGTGCTCTTGTTCACTTCCTGAATTCCTGTTTCCCCCCAAAATGTAAAGTGCATGGTGTCATTCCAAGCCAGCTTGTTTTTGGAGCAGATTTTGGTTCTCTCTCCATCCTTGTCTCCCACCCCCCCTCCCCGAGCTTGGAGTGGGGAGGGGGGACAGCTTAGCTGTGAGGGTGAAGGACCCATCTGGGTCACCTTATTAAACTCTCCGCCTCCGACGGTGCGTTAAGAGGACCAGCAGCTGAGAAGGTTAAAACGGAAGGTTGATGCCACATCGCTTGCTTGGGAAGTCCTCCTGCTGGCCTCTTTCTCTCTTTTAATTATTAGTAATTTATAAAGGAGACCTATTTGCCCCTCTCTACCCACCCCACCTCCGCCAGGCAGGCTGGGCTGCCTGATAGCTTGCAAATTATTAGTAATTTGATTTCAATTGAATGAATAACCCGCGAGAGCGAGGCGCGGGCTGGACGCGGAAATCTAATTGGCGATAACACCATAGAAACTTGAAAAATGCAGGAGGGGGGGGCGGATGGGCGGGCAAGTGGGTTGAGCGTTGCAGCGCTGCCGGGGGAAGGAATATGCAAAGCTGCGCATGGGGGGGGGGGCGACGGGGAGGGAAGGAGATAGGAGATAATTGGGATTTAATTTCATTTCTTACCTATTCATTTGTTTAAAGATGGGTGTTTAATTATCCGGCGCTGCGGATGGAAATGATTGCCCAGGGGTGAATAATGGGCGTGTGGTTTTTCCCACCGGGCTAAAAAAAAAGATTAAAAAAAAAAATGGGTTGGGATGCCAATCTCCAAGGCTTTGATGTCGAATCTTTCGGGGGAAACGGTTTTGATCGTGAAACTGGTTTTATATTTAGCTGACAAGCGTGTGTCCTTTTTTTGGGGGGGAAGAAATAATGGGGTTTCCCCCCCCGCCCCATTCTAGGCAATCCTCTTCACTTAGGACCAAAATTGAGTGGAAAATTTCCACTGTATGCAAGATCTCCATTTTACGACCTTTCTTGCCACCATTGTTACGCAAACCACTGCCGTTGTTAAGTGAATGGTGCGGTCATTAAGCGAACCTGGCTCTCTCTCAATGACTTTGCTTGTCAGATGGTCGCCAAGGGCGGGAATCACAGGACACCCCCCCTCCAAATGTTGATCACAACGTGACCTGCAATGGTTGTTAAGTGTGAAAATGGTCACAAGTCACTTTTTTCCAGTGCTGTCGTAACTTTGAACATTCACTATAAGCAAATGGTTGTAAGTTGAGGACTGTATTTCAGGTTTTCAAGGCAAGGAAGAGGGGAAAGATATCTTGTGGACTGAACCAATATATCACATGGCGGTTTCAGATTGTTGGTTTTTTTCTAATCTATATATACTGTATATAAGCCAAATACCACTCACTCATCCCAAAATCTCCAGAACTGTAAAGCCTACAAACTTGAAATTTGGCACTTTTGTTCCACTTGGCTTCTAGGTGTTCACTAAGAAAGGATTTTTCGAAATGACCCTCAGATCGTTAGTATTTCTTATACAGTAATTAACACGCTCTGATGCTAAGGAGTTCTACTCCCCCTCCCCACCTGAAAAGAACTCTGTTCCAACTGCCAGTTGCCTTGTATTAACACGCTCTGATGCTAAGGAGTTAGACATTCTACTCTCCCCCCCCCCCGCCTGAAAAGAACTCTGTTCCAACTGCCAGTCGCCTCACATTCCGTTACCTCAGTTCAAACTGGCGGGCGTTCCACTCCTTCACTCAGCAGCGGCCTGAGACTCCTTACAGTGCTAAATGTCGGTACCTCACCAAAATGTCTACATGTTCCACCTATGGAACTGCTTCCAGACTCAAGGTGGCAGGAGCGATATTCCCTTACGTGTTTCAATCACCGACCAACACTGAGGCAACGGGTTGCGAACTGAATTTCTCCTGCATTGCCCTGTCAGATAGCTTTGTCGCGAAGCACGGGTATCCAGCTAGTATTTTATATTTCATATCTTAAGTATGAGCATCTGCCCCAGTCAAGCTGGAATCTTTTCTGAATGAATTAGATCCTTTTGGAGAATTGTCTTCCTTGGGCATCAAATTGGCTCCCTCCCATTGTTTCAAGGTTTCTTTTTTCAAATCGAGGTTTATTGGATCTATATGCCGCCCTTCTCCCAAGGACTCAGGGCAGCGTACAACATAAAAGAAAACACATATTACAAAAATTAAAAGGGATACTTAAATAAAGTATCCAAAAAAACAAAACCCAATTGCTATTTACAACAAAATTTTAAAAATTAAATTTAAATTAACAGCCAAATTAATCCTGTATTTTTATTCTATTCAGTCCAGGCCAAGTTAATTGTGCAATTAACTTGGTTTGAATCATACCTGCGAAACCATGAATCTCTTCCGATCCTCATATTTGACCAGCTTAGGTATGAATCTTGGATAGAAGTCACAAGGAACCTGGATAAGAGATTGGGGGCTGCCCAGAGCGGGAATATAGATCTTCCTCGCTTAGCGGCAACTCGGCTGTTAAGAAAGGCAACGTGGAATCACGACGGTTACTGACAAAGCTTTTCCAAAATGGGTCTGAAATATCCAGATTTTCTGGGAAGTTCTGACAGAAGGGAGGGAGATAAAAGAGAGAAGCAGCGGGGGTTAAAAAAAGAGGGAGAAAGACCCCTCCCCATAAGAATTTAATCTTTGCTTCCCATTTTTACCCTGAATTTTTGCATTTGGGGCTTTGCCCCCCCCCCCCCCACGTTGGCAGAGATGCCAAGTATTTTCAAGTCTCCCCTTCCCAAATCAAGCAGGCACCTTTTGAAGGAGAGGGGGTGATCCTTAATCTTCCTCTGCCTCCCCCCCCCACTCATTATTTTCCTTTGATCTGCCTCTCTTAATTTCCTTGTTTGTTGTTCTTCTCTCCCCTCCGTGTCCTTGATGAAAAAATAAAATCTTAATTAGGAACGCGCGGGTCCCTTCCTCCGCTTGGCATCAAATCTTAGTAACAACTGAAACGGCTTCTATTTCCCACCCCTCCCTTCTCTATTTCCTGAAAGGAGAAAAAGATTGTCATCTCTTTAGGCCCGATGCAGCAATTCTTCCTTTCCTTTCCCAGGGCTTTGAAGTTAACACACATGGCTGTTGTATTAATGTAACTCAAAGCATGCCTCTCTCCTTTTTTTAAGCATAGAGCGTCGTTCCCTTGTTAAAAAAAACCAAAAACCCGCTCTTGTGGAAGGAAGGAAATCTTTGCTTGCTCGAAAACAACACATAGTATATTAAAAGAAAAAAAGAAAAACCTTCAGAATACAGAACAACAGAGCTGGAAGGGACCTTGGAGGTCTTCTAGTCCAACCCCCTGCTCAAGCAGGACACCTTCTACCATTCCAGACAAGTGAAGTTAGAACAATTAATCAGTGGAACAGAAGTTGCCTCCAGAAGTTGTAAATGCCCCAACACTGGAAGCCTTTAAGAAGAAGTTGGATAGCCATTTGTCTGAAACGGTATAGGGTTTCCTGCCTAGGCAAGGGGGTTGGACTAGAAGACCTCCAAGGTCCCTTCCCAACTCTGCTATTGTATTATTGTAAATTATTTTGTAGCTTTTCTGGCTTTTAAGGCGTGAGCTGGAGGGGCGGACGGGGGGGCGGATAGGAGCTTTCCATCCTGATGTCTTTTAGGGAGGAGAGAAAACGCACAACACACACACACAGACCCACACAGACATGTTCAAAATCTTAAGAACACCTGTGTCTCCTCGAGGCCTCTCTGCTTGCAGATTGGAAGCTAGCTGGCATTTGCAAAAAAAAAAAAAAAAAACAGTGCGAAATGGCCTTGACCCAAATTTGTGCGTTGGGTTGAGGTTTTACATTTTTTAATTTTTTTTTTAAACCTACCGTGTTTCCCCTTCAAAATAAGACAGGGTCTTTTGACCCTGGAAATAAGCGCTTGGCCTTATTTTCGGGGAGACCTTATTATTTTTGAGGTGCAGGAAGCCCCTTAACCTCAGCCCACAGATCAGCTGATCCAGAGAGGGCCGGAAGTTGTGTCTCTGTTTATGGCGCACTCTTGCCATCCTTAGCGTCGCTGAGCCTGCCGCTTTTTTTGCAGCCGCCACTAAGAGAAGGGGCGCGGTAGCTAGGGTTCGCGGTAGCAGCCTCCGCGAAGCTGTTCTGCATGGATGGCGTGTTCCTCCCCTTTCTCCACCCCTCAGGAAACGGCGGGGACCCGCTGTGCATGCGTTTAAATATTTTCAGGGGGGGGCTTATATTCGGTGGAGGGTTTATTTTAGCGCATGCGCTCAAAAGGCCGATTGGGCTTATTATCCGGGGCGGTCTTATTTTGGGGGAGGTCTTATTATTTTTGAGATGCAGGAGGTGGCGAGCGTCTTCAGCTCCTGGCTGCTGCTGTGTTGCAATATTTTTTTTTGGGGGGGGGCTTATTTTCGGTGGAGGGCTTATTTTAGCGCATGCGCTCAAAAGCCCGATTGGGCTTATTATCCCGGGAGGTCTTATTTTTGGGGAAAGAGGGCAGCTCCACTCCCACCCCGTCCCCCTTCATCCTCTCCAGCCTGTTCTGGCTGCCGCTGACTTGCCATACAGGCAGGAGGAAGGCAAAGCGTTGACCCACGCAGCACAGATTAGTTAGACTTTGTTGTGCAAGGAGTAGGAGGGCGGGCATGAGTGGGAGGGGGGGATGAGAGGGAGGGGGGGCTCGAATCAAGGAGCTGTCAGCTGCTGTCTGTCGGATCTCCTTCCTTGCTTTTGGCTGACTCAGAAACTCTGGGTTTACCTCCCCGGGAGAGAATCTGACCTTGCTCTGTCTCTTAAAGGCTTTTGCAGCTGAGCTCGTCCCAAGGCTCTGCTTTGAATTACTGGGATTCACACAAGGGGTGTGTGTGTGTGTGTTGTTTTTTTCCCTGGCGGGGATGAAAGGACTCCAAATCAAACTCCCCGTCCCCTTGGCGGGAAAGTTCGAGAACCCCTTGGACCATTTCCCATTAAGGAGGGGGTGGGGAGAGAAAAGGGAATAAAACACGCAATAGTATCCAAAATTGTGGAAACCTTTTGGGAAAAGGGTACAGTATTTTTGAGGTTTGATGGCTAATAACACCACTGTTTCCTGCTCCACATGGGGCAGCCCTTGAAGAGCATTCGGAGACTTCGACTTGTCCAGAATGCAGCCGCGCGAGCGATTGTGGGCGCACCTCGGTACACCCACGTTACACCTATCCTCCGCGAGCTGCACTGGCTGCCTATTGGTCTCCGGATACGCTTCAAGGCGCTAGTCGTCACTTATAAAGCCCTTCATGGTATTGGACCTGGGTACTTGAGAGACCGCCTGCTGCCAATTACCTCCAATAGACCGATTAGATCCCACAGATTAGGCCTCCTCCGAATTCCATCCACTGGCCAATGCCGATTGGCGACCACCCGGAGGAGGGCCTTCTCTGTGGCTGCTCCGGCCCTCTGGAACGAGCTCCCCGTGGAGATTCGGACCCTCACCACCCTTCAGGCTTTCCGCAAAGCCCTTAAAACCTGGCTGTTCCGACAGGCCTGGGGCTGACGAGTTCCCGTCCCCGCTCGAATGGTGTGCCTGTTGAGTTTTTTTTTAAATTGTGGTATTGTTTGTCTATGTCTTTTTTTCCCCCTATTTGTATCTCCTATCCCCCCCCCCCCCTGACTTGGGTTGTGAGCCGCCCTGAGTCCCTTCTGGGAAAAGGGCGGCATAGAAATATAATCAATTCAATTCAATTCAATTCAAAAATAAGACCTCTCCGGATAATAAGTCCAATCGGGCTTTTGAGTGCATGCGCTAAAATAGGCCCTCCCTGAAAATATTGCGACACAGCAGCGGCCATGAGGTGACCACGCTCACCGCCTCCCGAACCTCAAAAATAATAGGACCTCCCCGAAAATAAGGCCAAATGCTTATTTCGGGAGTCAAAAGAAAATATTGGTTTTGCCTTTCGAACCAAGTGTCATAAAAAAAAAAATAGCGAAGGATCTATTTCTACTTTCTTCTTTCCTCCCCATTATACAAGAAAAGAATTGAGTTTCTTCCTTGAGTTTCTTTCTCACCTTTTCCCGTTTTCCCGGGGCAATGGCATGTTTTCCTGTGAGATCCTATGGATTTCCTTCAAGGTCATCCCTATGCTGTATGAAAAACCCAGTTGGCTACAGAGGGAGTCACCTTTCCATTTGTAAGGAATTTCCCCCCCACGTTTATGGAGAGTCTTTTAGGTGTTGTGTCTTTCAATTCCGATGAATCCCAGTAAGGAAATTCTAAGAATTAAACATCTCATTCACAGTTGAGACTCCAGAACAGTGTTTTTCAACCACTGTGCCGCGGCACACTAGTGTGCCGTGACATAGTATAAGGTGTGCCGTGGGAAAAACACTTTATATATAGTCAATATAGGCACAGAGTTAAATTTTTTTAACATTTTCTAATGGTGGTGTGCCTCGTGATTTTTTTCATGAAAAAAGTGTGCCTTTGCACAAAAAAGGTTGAAAAACACTGCTCTAGAAAGAGTGCAGAGAAGAGCAACAAAGATTACTAGGGGACTGGAGACTAATACATATGAAGAACAGTTTGCTGGAATTGGGCCTGGCTAGTCTAGTGAAGAGAAGGACCAGGGGAGACAGGAGAGCAGTCTTCCAATATTTGAGGGGCTTCCACAGAGAGGAGGAGGTCTCAAGCTATTTTCCAAGGCACCCGAAGGCCAGACAAAGGACATTGGATGGAAACTGACCAAGGAGAGATTCAACTTGGAAATGAGAAGGAATTTTCTGACCGTGAGAAAAATCAACCCGTGGAACAGAAGTTGCCTCCAGAAGTCGTGGGAGCTTCATCCCTGGAGGCTTTCAAGAGGAGATTAAACTGCCATTTGTTAGAAAAGATGTAAGGTCTCCTGCTTGGGCGGGGGTTGGACTAGATGACCTACAAGGTCCCTTCCAACTCTATTCATCGTCATCTGTATCATTCTCCCATCTGCTAGTCTAATGGTCTGAAGGTGTGATCTCCACTTCCTTGAATCTCTTTGTCCCTATTTTAGGAGTTGATTTCCTGATCACTTTATAATGCCCGTACCGTCTTTAACAGAATAATAGAGGTGGAATGGGACCTTGGAGGTCTTCTAGTCCAACCCCCTGCTCAAGCAGGAGACTCCATGCCATTCTGGACCAAACTTATTCCAATGTTGGAGCACCCACAACTTCTGGAGTCAAGACATTCCACTGGTTGGCTGTTCTCACCTTTAGGAAATTCCTCCTTAGTTCTAGGTTGCTTCTCTCCTTGGTTAGTTTCCATCCATTGCTTTTTCTCCAGCCACCAGGTGCTTTGGAGAATAGTTTGACCCACTCTTCTTTAATGCACATGAGTATTTTCAACTGTGGTTGTCCAATCTCTTCTTAAAAACCTCCAGCACCCACAACTTCTGTACATCTTGCATTATTTTAAGTTTTATTCTCGGTTTCTTCCCTGCCCAGACAAATTTATTAATACCCTTCTGCCATTCTTCCAGTATTTGCATCTTTTTTGGGTATTGGTATCATTTGAAAAAGAAATAAAAACTTAGGCAGAACATTCATTTTTACTGCTGCTATCTTTCCCAACAAAGACAGTTGTAGTTTTTCCCATTTCTTCATCTCTACCCGTATTCCATGCCATAATGGTTCGTAATTATACTTGCATAATTTCCAGTTTGAGGTTGTAATATGAAACTCCTAAATATTTAACCTTTTTTACTATCTCACATCCTGTTATTCTTTCTAATTCTTCTCTTTGATTTGTGTTCATATTTTTAACAATCATCTTTGCTTTCCCTAGATTTATTTTAAACCCAGATACTTGACCATATTGATTAATCATGTTCGTTAAAGCCATAGTTGATTTCCCTGGTTGGGTTAGAGTTACCCACAACTTCTGGAGGCAAAACCATTCCACCGACTAATTGTCCTCACCGTCAAGAAATTTCTCCTTCGTTCTACGTTGCTTCTCTCCTTGGGTTAGTTCCCATCCATCGCTTCGTCTCCAGCCTCCAGGTGCTTTGGAGAATAGCTTGACCCCCTCTTCTTTAACGCACATGAGTATTTGCAACCAGGATGGGAGTTAAGCTGGCTAGCCACACACACGGCGACCTATCCCCGGCCTCCTCCTCCGATTACGTCGATGGCAGCTTTTCGCCGTGGTATTGATTTGCATGATGAACAAGAACCGATAATCGCCTCAAATTAATCCTCCATAAACTCCTTGGCAGACATTTTTTTTCCTGCCTCTAATGCACCCCAGAGGTGCTTCTAAGGCTACAATAAAGCTTTTAAGAATGACCGGCCTTCTGGGATGTGGATCAATCCGTAAACCAGCTGCCTTTCTCTCACCTGCGAATCAGCCTGGAGCCGCAGTAGTAACCTTCCCACTTGACGCTGGATTCGGGGAGGAAAAAAGGAGCGGTGAAGTTGGTCAGGAGGCTTAGTAAAGGAAGGGAATTCTATACCCGTGGGAATCCGCAGGCGACTTCTTGAGTTGCGTTGGCCCAACGCAACGTTTTCGCCCGGCGAGCGTTGAGATTGTGTCCGTGTTCCCATCCAAGGGGACGACCGATTATGCGGGGGCGTTGCACGGGAGACGCACCCTTTCTCTTAAAACGGTGTGTTTGCCATCGTGTCGTGTCACGGAGGGGTGCTGTTTAGAAAGGAGGACTTGTCAAAGTATTTTACCCAAGGGCGCTACTCCAGATAGTATCCCTTTTCATCTCGGTGGATCAAGTGAGTAAGATGGCTGTGGGCTAAATCTTGGGCTTGAGAATCCTTACTTCTTTCCCCCCAACTCTTGTCTGATGATGGGAGTTCTGGAAAAACCTAGCACCCTACGGGATTTGGGGATGGTCTTCATTCAGATTTGGCAAGTTTGGGAACTTTGATTCCTCCCCCTCCCCCCCCCCTTCACCGGGATTGGCAAATACACTGAACCTTTTTTAAAAATCCTGTTGGATGAAAAGGTGCAACCTTAAGCATGCCTCTTCTTCGGAATTGCTTGCCTTCCTGGTTCCCCTCCCTCCCCCCTCCCTTTCTTTTCCTTCATCCTGGAAGTTTGCGGAACAAGGATGGTCTTTTTGTTTTTAGACTTGTCTTTGAGCAAAACGCTGCTCGGTTTCTGAAATGATGCATCCACACGTAATCAGGATTGTGTATTCAGGAGCATGGAGTGCCATTTGAGTGACAGCACTGAGGAATGGGGATGTGTGTGTGTGTGTGGGGGGGTGTTAAACTCTGACACTCTTTGCAAAGGTCCAATCTTGTGCCTGTTGGAATATTTGTACAAGCACGTCGTGTTTATTATTGTTTTTGTTGTTGTTGTTGTTATTTATACTTTATTCATTAAACATGAAACTCAGCCAACTGAACATTCAAAAATGCATTACAAATACCAGTGACTGGTGCCAATGGTTGATACAGTTTGCTGCCAGCGTTCTAGGTATCAACCAAGGACCTTCTTAAAATATAAGTAGTAGTAGTTGTTGTTGTTGTTGTTGTTGTTATTATTATTGGGTTAATCTGGTGAGATTCACAGCCTTTGGGGCTGGATGGTAGCTTAACAGCTCGAGTCCTAACTAAGGACCTAGGAACTGTTAAAGTAATGTCGAAGAATATAAGCTGTTACAATCGGGACAACACACGATTTCTTCTTCTTCTTCTTCTTCTTCTTCTTCTTCTTCTTCTTCTTCTTCTTCTTCTTCTTCTTCTTCTCCTTCTTCTTCTCCTTCCTGTTGTTGTTGTTGTTGTTATTGTCTGTTCCCTTTAAATGACCACATATTGTGCAATTGTTTTTTTGAAAATGCAAACAAACAAAAAAAACCACCTATGCAAATTCAACTTAATTCCAGGGACCAGTCCTTGGGAGAAGGGCAGCATATAAATCGAAATCGAATCGAACTGCTGTTGTGCTTTGTAAGGGCTACCTTTGCTCTTTGAAAAATAATTTGGGGAAAACTGTGGATAGTTAAAAATGCAGGGTTGTTTTTTTTTTAAAAAAATGTCTTTGTTTTACCTGTGAACTGCCCTTTTAAAAAAAAGTTTTTATTTTATTTTTCCATTTTCATAACATACAATCCACATCCATACTATTACATAGCCAACATCGTATTGTATTATTCAATGTTTACATCAATTCATCTTACCATCAACTCCCAAAATCAATTATTGGCTCTTCTGCTCTCCATACAACCTATTTGTACCTTATCCCTCACTTTCTTCTCCCTCTCTCCTCCTCCTCCCTACCTCCTTTCTTCCCTCTGTCATCCTTCTCTTCTCTCCTTCCCCTTCCTCTCTCCTTCTCCTCTCTTCCCTTTCCACTCCTCCTTTCTCTCCTCCTCTTCCCCCCTCCTTGTCCTCTCTCCTATCCCTCTCTTCTTCCCTTACCTCTCTCTCCTTTTCTTCCCACTCTTCATCTCATTTACTTGGTGTATTTCCGCTTCTGAGCAAGCTCCCTTTTATGTTGATGGTATTTAGAGTTCCTTTTCAATATACATATTTAATTTTAACATGTATCTTTCTTTTTTTTTAAAGAGGCCAAAAAGGTGTGTGTGTACGTGTATGTGTGTGTGTGTGTATGTATGTATGTATCTCTATCTCTATATCTATCTATCTATCTATCTATCTATCTATCTATCTATCTATCTATCTCTATTTATCTATCTATCTATCTATCTCTATCTCTATATCTATCTATCTATCTATCTCTATCTATCTATCTATCTATCTATCTATCTATCTATCTGTCTGTCTGTCTGTCTATCATCTATCTATCTATCTATCTATCTATCTATCTATCTATCTATCTATCTATCTATCATACTTAACCACCACCACCCCGCCTAATTTTGGCCAAGATGTAGACCTGTGAATTGCCCTTGAGTCTTTGGGTGTTGGATGGCAAATCAGTTGAACAAATAAATAAATAAGGCCTGCAGCTGTTTCTCCCCCTCTATGTCTCCAAGTGAGTCAGTTCCCCCCTCCCCGTGAATTATTCTGTGAAGTTCAAAAGGGGTGGAACAATTGGACTACTACGGTTCCCATCATCCTCAAACAGCGTGGCAGATGTTTCTGGTGGGAACGATGTGGAATGCTGGATGGGAATCAATTCGGAAATGTCTTTTTTCCTCCTCCTTTTTCGGTCGGTTTCTCTCTGGAGAATCGGGTGATTGATTTAATCTTTGGAGCAGCCCCCCCCCTCCACTCATATTCCCCAGATTCCCCGTCCCCCGTCCACAATGCCTCGTCCGTCTCTAAACTGATCCCTTCTTTGCAGCAAGTGGATTTTCCTAGAAAGGGCTGGAAGAAAAGAAATAAAGGGGGAAAAAAAAGCCTTCGCACAATTCCCAATTTCCTAAAAAATTGGCTGGGAAAAAAACCCAAAACCGCTTCCAACCCACACATGGCAGGCGAGAAGCGAAAACCCCTGCTCGCTTTGAAACGCACAATTCGAGTTGTGTGTGCGCGTCGAAATTAAAAACAGGCCCTTCGGTGCACAAAGGGAAAAAAGAGCAGAGCAGGGAAGGGAAAACTTGCAAGATTACAGGACTTAGTTAATCCTGGGAGGGGTGCAGCCCTGGAGAAGGTTACGGGTGTGGGGCTGGGGGTGGGGAGAGAACCAGACAGACAGACAGACAGGCAGATGCACCCCACACACACTCCGGGAGAAGCGTGAGCTGCTGATGTGAGCCCTTTTTCTTTTTTTCCCCTCCTCTCTCTTCACAGCCAAAACGGTGATCTCACCTCTTTCCTCTCCAACCTTCACCAGAGCCGGCAGCTCGGCATGCCCGAGACGCAGAGCCGTTGCGAGTTCAAAAGAAGCAGCCTCGAGGTTGGCTTGGGAGCAGCAGGTAAGTGGCGCGCAGGGACACGGAAGGGCTCTGCTCTGTATGTGTGTGTGTGCGTGAGAAAGAAAGAGAGAGAGATACAGAGAGAGAGAGAGAGGCAGAGAGAGAGAGAGGGGGGAGGGAGGGAGAGAAAGAATTGCATAGGTGGGAGAGCTGTTAAAATTCGCTCTTGGATTTGGCTGTGTGTGTGTGTGTGTGTGTGTGTGTGTGTGTGTGTGTGTGTGTTTCGAGCGTCTGCCGTGCCGGAGAAGCTGAACAGCCTCCGGGGGAGTTTTGACAGGCAGCGGTGCGGAACGAGGGCTTGGCAGGTTGTGTAATTTCATTAATCAAAAGCCGGTGGCGGTGTGCGGAGGGCTCACCCGAATCCCTTCCCTCCCTCCCTCCTCCCTCCCCCTCCCCTCATTTGCACCTTCTGCCGCGCTCTGACCTTTTCCTTGCTTTCACGGAGCGTGGCTTGTCTGGCCGCAGAATTAGGGGGAGAATTAGGGGGGGGGGAGACAGGGAAAGGTCGAGCTCTTTCTCCCCCACGCCTGCCCCTGCCCACTGGAGAAATGGGACGGGTGGCAGAGAACCGAAGGTACCCTTCAGCCGAACGGCGAGGCCCAGAAGCTTCCTGGCAAAGCTGGGCAACCCAACGGGCCAGACCGAGACCCAGAGATAAATCCAGAAACGCTCAGGATTGACTTCCATAGGATACGATGGTCCCGTTGTTGTTTTGAAAAATATTTTTATGTTTTCCCAGGAAGGAATGACGAGGGAGCAGTTGGCGCAGGTGGTTGAGAAGGCATTTAAAACTTTGAAAGAATAGAATAGAATAGAATAGAATATGGTAGAATAGAATGGAATGGAATAGAATAGAATAGTTGGAAGGGACCTTGGAGGTCTTCTAGTCCAACCCCCCTTCCTAGGCAGGAAATCGTTTCAGACAAATGGCTATCCAACATTTTCTTAAAGACTTCCAGTGTTGGAGCATTCACAACTTCTGGAGGCAATTTCTGTTCCACTGATTAATTGTTCTCACTGTAAGGAAATTCCTCCTTAGTTCTAAGTTGCTTCTCTCCTGGATTAGTATATAGAATCACAGAGCTGGAAGGGACCTTGGAGGTCTTCTAGTCCAACCCCCTGCTTAGGCAGGAAACTCTACACCACTTCAGACAAATGGCTATCCAACATCTTCTTAAAGACTTCCAGGGTTGGGGCATTCACAACTTCTGGAGGCAAATTCTGTTCCACTGATTAATTGTCCTCACTGTCAGGAAATTTCTCCTTAGTTCTAGGTTGCTTCTCTCCTTGATTATTTTCTCTCCCCACCCCCCACCCCAAATTGTGTAAACAGAACACATTTTAACCCAATCACATCTTACTAAACTCTCAAGGGTGGATCAAGGTCTGTTTCATTTCCTAGCAAACTTTACCAAACCCCAAAACGTATACAGAGGCACGTCCTCTCCTCGTTTTAGTTTTGAATTACTGGGCACGGGTTTAATCCAGAAAGTGGAGAGGACACCCCCCCCCCTTTTGAAGTCTGCAGCATCTGTCCTGTCCCTTTGCTGCTGAAATTTTGACCCACCTGCTTTTTTCTGTTCTTTTAACAAATACATTGAGAAGTATTCCCCTTCCTGCGTCTTCCATCCCTCTCTCATGAGATTCTTCTAGGTTTGGGGAGGGAGGGGGCTGAAAGGTACCCATCCCTTTAAAAAGGGGGGGGGAACCCTCGCGATGGCGTGGGCGCAGCATCTGCAACCCTCATCTCAAAGTGATAATGGTTCAGCATGAGGAAAGATGCATTTTATTCTTCTGGAATCGAGGCTAGCTGTTGTGATCCACCGGTGTAGGACAGTGAGGAGGTTGGGGAGGAAGATGGGCCAGTCCTGGAGTCTGGGGAAGGCTCGGATGAGGGCTCTGTGTCAGAGAGGGGGGCATGGCCATCTGGGAGTTATGTGCTGCCTCCGGAGCCTCCAGACTCAGACATCAGCGAGGCAGAAGAACAGCGGGAGCCTGTTCCCAGTGCGCGCAGGTACAGAGCTGCCAGAAGGCAAGAAGGGGCGACTCGTGGGTAAGGCTTGGAGATGATTGGCCCCTCCCATAAGACATAAAGGAAGAGCAAAGGCACGTGAACCTTTGCAGGAAGCAACTTTGTTCGTCCTGGTCGGTTTAAATTCGGAAGCTCCGTTTTGACTCTGTGCTCCGTGTGGCCTTGCAAAGCTAATTGGCAATTAGGTGTTTGGGAGCGTTTCAAGGGAGATAAAGGAGGCTGCTTATCAGCCTTATCTAGAAAGACTTTGGCAGACTACTGTCGGACTCTTTACAAACTATTTGTGACTCCTTACGGGCTGTGAATGAACATAATTCACAGCCGTTGAAATAAAAAGAGGGTTTTTGGGAGTAAGCGCATGCTTTTTACTTGTCTCAGGAAGCCTAGCTGACTTCCAGCCGCAGTCCTGGATTATGTTTGCGCTCCGTTTTGGGTTTTGGTTGTTGTTTTTTTAAAAAGCGCGTCCTGCTAATTGCACAAGAATCCAACTTGCCAAGGAGTCCGATGGCTTTTGGCATCATTTAATCTCACCCCCCCAAAAAACTCAGCCTGGAAATCAAAAACAGTCTCCTTGAGGCCAGAATGCACCCCCTCCCCAGCTCTAATACGGCCTCGTGAGCTCATGGAAAAGAGTAGGGGTGTGGAGAGAGAGAAGAGAGAGGGAGAGAGAGAGAGAGAGAGAGAGGGAGGGAGGGAGAGAGAGACGATGCTGATAAAATCTAATTGCTGCATCGATTTTGCTCTCTTGGAGCTGCTGTCAATGATTGAGGTGTTCGTAAGATCTCTGATGCAACACTTAGCTGTTTCTCACTCAGCCCGGCCCACCAGAGACCTGGAGGTATTACCGGCATCTCTTAATCATGGAGTAAGGCAGTTAAGATCAACAATCCCCTTCTCAACTAACAAGAAGGGGATTTGCTTTTTCTCCAGTGTTGTGTGAAAACCTGACATTATCATTAGAGGGCAGGAGAGAGACACAGGCGCAGGAAATGCCACCTCTCCGCTGCCCTCTGCTGGTGGTTGGTGGGATTCTCACCACCCCTTTCCCCCCCCCCTCTTGTAGATTCAGGGTTTCTTTTTGGTGGCGGACTGTTGGTGTCAGAAGATTTCAATTTCTGGAGAGAGGAGGGAATGTGTAGAGTTAAAAAGCGGCCGCCAACATTGACTGGATAATAATAATAATAATAATAAAAAAACGCTTCAGGGGAGAGCAAGGGAGGCTAAATTAAATTATCCACTCTGTCCTTCCAGTCCAGCGATTCAATATTTTAGCTTGCCCAGTTTGTCTTCTGCTTCCGCAAGCGGAACCGACTTCTGCAGCCCTGTCACACATCCAGATGTTGGTCCCCTTCCTTCAAGCCTCCCTACTTCTACTCCAGAGTAAAAGCAGAGAACCTGTCATGGGGGTCTCCCCTCCAATTAATTGATCTGAAATTGGCAGTGCAGGGAAGGGAAATGCAGGGAAATGAGGGGAGACACACACACCCCTCAAAAAAAATCCCACCAGCCTCTGGGTCTATAATTTGCAGGGTTGTTCAAATGGCCAGCTGGGAAACAGAGGTGGAACAGACTTATGGGTCTCTCAGCAGAGGAAAATGTTGTGACCTACCGGCGGCCAGCACAGCTGGCAGCAGATTCGGAGAGTGAGCAAGTTGGGGAGGAAGATGGGCCAGTCTTGGGGTCTGGGGAAGGCTCTGATGAGGGCTCTGTGTCGGAGGCAGAGAGCGGGCCAGGGCCATATGCCAGTTATCAGCTGCCTTCGGAGCCAGATATCAGTGAGGCAGAAGAACAGCTGGAGCCTGTTCCCAGTATGCGCGTGCGCAGAGTTGCCAGAAGAAGGAAACAGCTAAAGAACAGGGGTCGTCTTGGGAGGAAGGCCACAGGTGTATGGTGAATGGCCCCTCCCAGAGGGAATAAAAGATGAGCGAAAGGGGAGTGGAGCTTGCAGGAGACAATTAGTTCGTTTAATTGCTTCGTGACTCTCCAAGACTCCTTGCCAAGTTCTGCAGATATCGGCCTGGCAGCTCTCCAAGCCAGATAAGGTCTGTGACCATAAATCCTCCCTCGAAAGACTTTGCTGGATGTGAAAGAGCAGAATCCACAGTCAATTAATAAAAAGGGTTTTTTGTCAGGACAAGGAGTTTGCTTCATGTTCGCTCAGAACAGAAAAGAAGAAGGGAGGTGTATGAATAACAGCAGGAATTTAAATCTTTGCATGAGGGAGGTGTGATAGTTGAATTCCATCTGAAAATAAAACAGTTCACCTTTTTATGATTTATTCCCCGTTCAATAGAGGATTTGTGTGTGTAACTTTGCTGTTCCAGGTGCACCAAGTAGAACCTTTCCTTCTCAACCTGGCTTCTCCTCGTAAAATTCCCGTGTAAGACGACGAGGGATGTAAGGCAGTAGCCTTTGGCAGGCAGGGATAAGGCTGTTGTTAATCTTAATTGAGAGCAACACACAAAGGGATGAACACCAGTGTGGCACCTGAGAGGCTTTTGCGCGCCTGGGTCAACAAATCCTATTTTTTCTATCCGGTTAGGTAAATTCGCTCGGAAAGCAAGATTGCCAGTGACTTGGGGGGCGGGGGGTTGTTGTCAGTTGTGAAGTCACATCCGACCCATCGCGACCCCATGGACAATGTTCCTCCAGGCCTTCCTGTCCTCTACCATCCTCTGGAGTCCATTGAAGCTCATTTAAGTGAGTCCATCCAGCCACCTCCTTCTCTGCTGTCCCCTTCTTCTTCTTTTGCCCTCCATCGTTCCCAGGATGAGGCTCTTCTCCAGGGAGTCCTTCTTCCTTCATTAGGTGGCCAAAGGATTTGAGTTTCCTCTTCAGGATTTAGGATCTTCTAAAGAGCAGCCAGGGTTGATCTCCTCTAGGACTGACCGGTTGGATGGCCTTGCAGTCCAAGGGACTTGCAGGATAGATAGATAGATAGATAGATAGATAGATAGATAGATAGATAGATAGATAGATAGATAGATAGATAGATAATTAGTTGTTAGTTGCGAAGTCGTGTCTGACCATCGCGACCCCATAGACAACATCCCTCCAGCCCTTCCTGTCCCCTACAATTCTCTGGAGTCCATTGAAGCTCATGCCGACTGCTTCAATGACTCCATCCAGCCACCTCCTTCTCTGCCGTCCCCTTCTTCTTTTGCCCTCCATCGTTCCCAGCATGAGGCTCTTCTCCAGGGAGTCCTTCTTCCTTCTCATTAGGTGGCCAAAGTCTTTGAGTTTCCTCTTCAGGATTTAGGACCTTCTAAAGAGCAGTCAGGGCTGATCTCCTCTAGGACTGACCGGTTGGATGGCCTTGCAGTCCAAGGGACTCAATGCAGGAGTCTTCTTCTCCAGCACCAGAGTTCAAAGGCCTCCATTCTTTGGCTCTCAGCCTTCCTTACGGTCCAACCTTCACAGCCATCCATGGCAACTGGGGAAACCATCACCTTGACCAGACACACTTTTGTTGGCAGGGTGATGTCTCTGCTTTTTAGGATGCTGTCTAGATTTGCTTGGGGATGTTCAGGGAAGGAAACCTCGGAATGGAGCACCTCTTCCAAGGTTGCTAAATTGATCGTTCCATTCTAGTGCTAACTTTGCCGTTAGTCCTCAACTTAACACCGCAACCGTCATAAATAGGAACCAGTTTCCAAGCCTCTGAATTTTGATCACATGACCGGCCATGCAACCTTCTTGGTGAAAAAGGGACATAAGTCACTTTTTCCAGAACCGTTGTAGTAGTCACTAAATGAGCTGTTATAAGTCCAGGACTACCTGTATAGGTTTTTCTGCTTGAGCAGAGGTCAGACTAGAAGACCTCCAAGGTCCTTTTCAACCTCGTTACTCAAAGTTCTTGCTGGGCCTGCCAGCAGCCAGCACAGCTGGCAGCAGAGTCAGACAGTGAGGAGGTTGGGGAGGAGGATGGGCCAGTCCTGGAGTCTGGGGAAGGCTCTGATGAGGGCTCTGTGTCGGAGGCAGAGAAGGGGGCCAGGGCCGTCTGACAGTTATCAGCTGCCTTCAGAGTCAGACATCAGTGAGGCAGAAGAACAGCTGGAGCCTGTTCCCAGTGTGAGTTGCCAGACGAAGGGAACAGCTAAAGAACAGGGGTTGACTTGGGAATAAGGCCACAGGTGGATGGTGAATGGCCCCTCCCAGAGGAGATAAAAGAGGAGCGACAGGGGAGTGGAGTTTGCAGGAGGCCATTAGCTCACTTCATTGGTTCGCGACTCTCCGAGACTGCTTGCTAGGTTCTGCAGAGATCGGCCTGGCCTGGCAGCTCTCCAAACCAGATAAGGTCTGTGACCGTAAATCCTCCCTTGAAAGACTTTGCTGGATGCGAATAAGCAGAATCCACAGTCAGTTAATAGAAGGGTTTTTTTGTCGGGACAAGGAGTTTGCTTCAGGCTCTCGGGAAGAAGCTTCTGTCAGAATAGTTCTAAGTTCTGTCTGGTTTTTATTTTTTATTTTTATGCGTGCATCTTTATTCCCTATCTGCAGTTCTCAAATCCTTCCGCTGGCCACCCACCACCGAGATTTCAAACCCTTGTTCAACCTTGCAATTTCATATTTTGTTTTTTTCTCAAAGGATATTAATTAGGCCAAGCACCCCTTGAGTCTTACTCCTCTGTTTTATTTATTTTATGCAACCCCCCCAAAAGCCCCCCCCCAAAGGATAGATCTACTTTGCCTTCTTTGATAGGCATTTTCTCACATTGGCCTTTAAAAGCTAAATTCTTCCTTAAAAAAAAAAAAAAAGTGTTTAAAGGCAGGAACATTCGCTGCCAATATCAGCCCGAAGACTATCTCCCCTGCTTTAGGCCTTGTGCAAAAATGTTAAAGGGGATCAATACATTATAGATTTGTGTGTGGTGTGTGTGTGTGTTTGTGTGTGTGTTTGGAGGGCCAGATCCTCCTCCTCACGCCTGATTTAAGCTGAAGGATTTAAAGAGAACTGTTCGGGGAGGAACTGCTGGCAAATCTCACACTTCCATACACCCCCTTTTCCCCCCCCCCCACTTCAATTTCCCCATTTTTTGGGGAGGGTGGTGTGCATGTGCGTGTGTGTGTTTGTGAGGCTTTGCAAAGAGAGACAACTGAAGGAGAAGCGGGATGCAGGAGTTAAACCGCCTAATGCAGCTCTGCGGCGTATAAATTAACCGGGAGTCCCTGCTGATTTCCCCCAATAATTGGGTCTGCGTCTTGTCCCATCAGGCCTGGCCTGTTCCTCTCACTGGGGAACTAATTGGTCATCCTGAGTTGGGGCTCAGAAAATGCCCAGCCAATTAAGAACTTGGCATGGCGACCGCTGGGCAGCCTGCATCCCTTCCCCTGCGGGCCTCGCTCTTAACTTCCCTCCCATAATTCTTCCATTTTCCTTGTCTGTTTCCAGAGCGCTTTTTGACAGGGTTGGAAAAGGGCCTTGTAGGTCATCTAATCCAACCCCACCCCGCCAGCCGAGCAGGAGACCCTACACCATTTCAGACAGATGGCAATCTAGTCTTCTTTTATTTCTTCTTTTCTTCCCCCCTCCCCCCCTTCCCAGCACCTTTTCTGGGGTGGCCCTCGGGAAACAATTCGTTCATTAGATTCGTTTCAAGAGTGCGGAGATCTGTCCGTGAATCTCCAAGACTCTGTGCCCGGTTTTTCCTTGCACAGAAACCTCATTTGGGAAAAGATTTACAGCTTGGCAGCTTTCCAAGAGAGATAAGGTCGGTGGTCATAAATACTCCTTTGAAAGACTGTTTGCCAGGCCTTTGCTGAATGTGAAGGAGAGGAATTCACCTTCGTTTAATAAAAGGGGTTTTGTCAGGGACCAGGACTCTGCCTCGTGGTTTTTGGGGAAGCCTAGGTCAAAACACCACCCTCCCTTCCTCTGTCCATCCTTCCCTCTATTTGTCTGTCCCTCTGTCTGCCTGTCGGTCCACCCATCCCTCCATTCCATCCATTTTTCCATCTTACCTGTTCACCCACCCACTTACAGGCCTGACCATCCCATCAAATAGACAATCAAAAGAGAGATCAAAAGCACAGTTCGCCCTTCCCTCCCACCCAGACCTCGCATCTTAACACACACACACACCCCAATTGTAGCTCGCAGCCCTCCAGGAGGCTAAAAGATTAGAGACCCCCTTGGATCTCTTAGGCGGGAGACTACCGTATTTTTCGGAGTATAAGACGCAGCAAGGTTTTGAAGAGGAAAATTTAAAAAAAATATTTTTTGCACTCTTCAAGCCTCCCAAAAACGGCCCCCCTTTCCCCCCACAAAAGGGGCATGAATAGCCCTTAGGAGGCTTATTGAGTGCTCCTGGGGGGTGGGCAAAAACGAGCAAAAATCGCCCTGTTATTTTTGCAAAAATGGGCCTGTTTTTTGTCAAAAAAAGGACATGGATAGCCTTTAGGAAGCTTATAGAGTGCGGCTGGGGGCTGGGTGGGGGCAAAAACGGGTTGTTTTTTGCTCATTTCTTTCCTCCCCAGTCCGCAGGATCACTCTGAAAGCCTCCTAAAGCCTTTGCAACGTCATTTTGGTGAAGGGGACGGGGTCTCGGGAGGCCAAAAATGCTGTATTCAGTGTAGAAGAAGCACCCAGATTTTCAGCCTCTTTTTTGAGGGGAAAAAAGGTGCGTCTTATACTCCAAAAAATACGGTATTTCTATACAAATCTCCACGGGCAAAAAAACAACAACAAAGAAACAATTGCAAGATTTTTTTCAAAAAAAAAAAGGAAGGAGAAGGTCACCTTGTGGTGACTTTTCCCCCTCCTCCTCCAAGATCTGCTTTTTCCCACGCATTCGTTGCCCTTATGCTTCCTTTCCTTCCCCCACCCTCTTTTTTTCCACCCGGTCGTCGCCCTCCACAGTCATTTGTCATGCGTTTTCTTCTCCGACGCGCCTCCCCGATCCCCGTCGTTCCTGGGGGGTGGGTGGGGGGAAAGACACTATTTGAAGCCTTTCCTCTCCGTGCGGAGCCGAGCGGCTCTTTTTTCCCCCCACGCAGCCAATCAATGGCAAGCTCTTCGGCCCCGGCAGGGCTCGGCGAACACCCGATCAATAAGTTATTAGCACCATTCTGTCAGCTGTAATGCGGAGATTGATCGGGACTGGGGCAACCAGCGTGCCGCTTGGCACTTCCCCTGCCTGATAAAGATGACAGATTAAGGGGATAAAAAAAAAAGAGGAATTAAGTCTGGCTGTCAAAGGCCGGAGGGGGGGAGGTCAGCCCCGTGATTGAAGGGGCACATTTCAGGGACACTGAAGGTGCCACCTCTGGGCACCTTACGAGCAAAGCTTGTGTTTTCTGGGCAGGGAGGTGTGATACGTTAACCTGGTGCCTGGCGTAGGATTGGTACTCACCGAGGGGCGAAAGAGAGCTAGCTCAGCAGGAGTGGGATTCAAAAATTTTAGCCGGCGGTTCTCTGCCCTGTTGCTGGATGGGTGTGGCCCAGTGGTGGGATTCAAATAATTTAACAACCGGTTCTCTGCCCTAATGACCAGCAGGGTAGGTGGGGCTTGGTGGTCATGTGACTGGGTGGGCATGGCCAACTCAACATCACTCACGTTGATGGGCACTTGTTACAATGGTAATAAGGGTTAACCAGAGAGGCAGTTTCTGTAAGCAGGGCAATAAAGATTAGGCTAGAAACACCAGAATGTCTCCTTCCTGCCTTCCTTACAGGATTAGCCCTGTAAAGTGGGGAAAGAAACAAAAGGAGATTTCTTCCAACAACCGGTTCTCTGAACTGCTTAGAAAGTTACCAACCGGTTCTCCCGAATAGGTGCGAACTGGTTGAATCTCACCACTGGCGTGGCTGTGGTGGGCGTAGGCTACTTGGCCTCCTGCACCGCCGCAGGGTGCAGTGGTGGGCTTTTTCGCCCTTCCTAGCAGAGGTGGATTCCTACAGGTTCGGCTGAAGAGGTAGTAACTCGGGTGAACCCGTGACCGTTCTATCCTGGGCGCCACCATCTTTATTTTCTGTTCTGCACACGCGCAGAACAATCTTCATTGGAAAAAAAATGTAATTTCCCCCCCTCTTTTTTTTTAAATTGTTAAGATCTTTTTAAATGCAAATAAATGCCCATGCACGCCGAGCATGCAAAATTTTTTGAGCACCAATAGTAATGCCGGCAGGAATCCACCCTTGCTCTCCAGGCTCCGGAGTCTTTCCTCAAGCCTCTAGGAGGGTGAAAACGGCTTCCCACGCCTCTGGAGGCCAGAAACGGGTCGGTTTCTGGACTTCCACGAGGCCCGTTTTTCGCCGTCCTAGATCCTCCGTGCAAGGCCTGCATTTATCCGGCATCCAAAACGGGGCACGTGGAGATTCCTGGTAGAGTCGGGTCGGGGGTGGCCAGCCAGTCCTTGCAACTACGGGTTCGGCGAATCAGATGTAAAATTAGCACCCGGTTCAGCCGAACCGGCTGAATCCTACCCCTGGCTAAGATGGGGAATATATGGAAAACTGGCATCCTGCAGGCGAGACAGGAGATGGCTGGCAACCCTACAGATAGAATCGGGAACCAATGTGGTTCCTTTCAATTGACGTTTTGCGGATTTTTATGATAAGGACAGCTTGGGAAGCGTAGTTGAGAGATGGGGAACAACGCCCCCCCCTTTAGGACTTGTGGACTTCAACTCCCAGAATTCCTGAGCCAGACCATTCCCAATGGGGACATTCATTTGTACGCATTTGCGCTCCGGGTTTATGGTCTGTGAATTTGTGTGGTGAGCAGATGTGAGACGGTTGGGATTTATTTCCGAGTCGTTCATCATCGGAGCCCAGATTCAACTACTGTGGGCGTCTTGTCGTTATTCTCTTGGCTTCTCTTTTCTCTTTATTATTTTCTTTTTTTATTTATTATGTTCGTAGGCTGCCCGACTCTTGGCAGTTCACAAGGAAAAAACAAAACAAAACTTAAGATTCAAGAATCAAACATGCAGCTTTGCATATCTCAGGCTTAGATTAGCAGTCCTGGAGATCATTAAGATTTCTAGCCCTGGTTTGATGAGCCCAAACATATGTGAGAATTCTTTCAGACCATGTTTGATTGGGGTAGGGGGGCGGGGGGAGAACTGTTTTGACCCAAGTTTCCTTAAAAAGCACGAAGCAGAGTCTTGGTCCCGGCAAAATCCCTTTCATTATTTACATGACTGTGAATTCCTTTCATTCACAGTCAGCAAGGCTTGGCAAACAGTGTTTCAGAGGAATATTTATCCACACGAACCTTAGCTCACTTCATAACACAGCGCTAGGGATTCAAACTGCCGAACTGCCCAATCTTTCTGATTGACAGCTCAGCGTCTTAGCCACTAAGCCAGCGCGTCCCACCCTTGCAATTGGAGACCACCTCAGATAGCTCGTAATATATCTAATGTGAGTCTGAAGACAACCAGAATCCTACTCCGGAGTGATTTGAATTCAGGGAATGTATGGTTCAACCCCTCTACAATAATTGTGACTTTGCAACACTGTTTTGGGACTGTTGTTGTGTCGTAAAATAAATTGGGATTACACACCTCTCCTTCTAAGCATCCTTAAAGAGAGGTGAGCATTCACGATGGAGGTAATCTGGAATTGGAACCATAAGTCAATTTTAAGTGGGTCACCATGTGACCTGCCCTGATTTTGCAACCGTCATTGCAGTGGTGGTTAAGTGAAACCCACATCGTTAAATGAATCCACTGTACCCAATAGGTGTTTTTTTGTTTGTTTCAGGAATCAGAAATAGATCGCCAAATTCTTTCTTTCCTTTGACGGTCTTTAATCTTTCAATACCTCGGACTACACCGCCCATTTTCCTGGGCAAGGGGCTCTTTTCCCTTTGTTTGGGGTGCCATAATATTTGGAGCCAAATCCCCCTCCTCCCCAAACTTTAAATTTTGAGGGGTGCAACCTGGTTTACAGACAAACCAGTCGGTGGGTTACTTATTTTAAAATCCCATCGCGAAATCTTCGCCGAATTACAATAAATAAATAACCCCCACGCCGGGCCCAGTTAAATTCCGTAACCTCTAACTTTGCACGCTGATTAAACGAGGCAGATGGGGGGAAAAGAAGAAAAATGTAAATAACCCAATTTGCATATTTTAAAAATCCTCTTTCGTCGCACGCAGTGTCGTGCAGTTGTGTCGGTGAGGCGAGGAAATATTTCTGGCACCCAGCGCAGCTCTTAAAAACTCATTATCCAGTGGGGGAGGGGTTTCTTGCATGATGGCAACCTTGAGGACTAGAATCTTGGTTTCTCTCCTTAACAGAAAAACCTCCCCCTTTCCCCCAAGGAGGCAGAATTCAGAGTATTCCCGGTTTGCACCTCTAGTGCTCGTTTTGCACAAAGAGGCAGTTGAATCCTTAGAAGAAATAGGGGTGTGGGAAGCATATCAGAAGGGACCCTCCCTAGTGTCTTTGCCAGTAAAGAGGAGGGGGGCAGAAATATTGTAATGGTCTGTGGAAAAGACCTTGAGAGACAGGAGGAAGAGACGCACACTAGGCAATAAACAGATAAGAGGCAGCTGAACCCTTAGAAGAAATAGGGGTGTGGGAAGCATATCAGAAGGGACCCTCCCTAGTGTCTTTGCCAGTAAAGAGGAGGGGGCAGAAATATTGTAATGGTCTGTGGGAAAGACCTTGAGAGACAGGAGGAAGAGACGCACACTAGGCAATAAACAGATAAGAGGCAGCTGAACCCTTAGAAGAAATAGGGGTGGAAAGCATATCAGAAGGGACCCTCTCTAGTGTCTTCGCCAGGAGGAAGAGATGCAGATGAGACCACAGTCAGATAAGAGGCAGCTGAGGCCACAGATGGAAAAGGGGTTTTGGGAAGCATCTTAGGAAGGACCCTCCCTAGTTTTTGCTGGGTGGGGGGACGGGGAGAGAAAGGAGGAGGGGATTCTCCCGATGAGAAGAGGCTTAGATGAATTCTTTTTCGCCTGCTCTTATTTGACGTGCTTTCAATTCCCACCCCAGTGTTATTATGGAAGAATATTGATTTTTTTTTATGTACATGGGAAAAGAAGGGCAAAGTGGGAGGGGGGTGGGAGGGAGGGGTTTCTGTAATTGTGTATTATATATTTTGCACTGGCTGGCAGGAGAGAGAGGGGTTTGGAGACCCTTCCCCAAAAGGGGAGAGACGATGGAGAGAGATCGGGGATTGTACATTAGTGTGTATGTGTGTATGGGGGCAGGGGGGGATTCTCCATTTCTGTCTCCCCCCCCACCATCCCTGGGCTCCCTACCCCACCCAGACCCCGGCTGTTTTACACCAGGGCTCACAGGGAGCCCCCCGGGAAATGCAAGGGAGCCCATCAAATGAGGCAGTTAAGTACGGAAATAAAAGTAGATTTTGCAAATTTATGGCTGGGAGCCCTTCGCATCGATCAGCGCACCGAAGGATGATGGCTGGCGGGGAGTTAGAGAGACCGAGGCGAATGCTCACAGCAACGAGCCTCCCTCGGTTTCTTCCTCAGCTGGTTTGGGGTCTGTGTGTGTGTGTGTGTGTGTGTGTGTGTGTGGAGTGTGTGTGTGTGTGTGGAGTGTGTGTTTGCAAGCCTGAAAAGGCTCACAGATTGTGGCGGTGGTGATGGAGGAAATCGGGGGACGGGGGGACGGGACTGTGTGCATAATTGTGCATTTCCAGCTGAACTTCTCTTCTTCTCTCCTCTCCTCCCTCCTTCCCCTCCTTCCCTTCTCTTTTCCTTTCCCTCTATCTTCCTTCCTTCCTTCCTTCCTTTTCCTGCCTTCCTTTTCCTGTCTGCCTGTTGCTCACCTTTCCCTTCCTTCCTTCTTCGCTGCCTGCCTGCCTCTCACTTTTCCCTTCCTTCCTTCCTCCCTCCCTCCCTTCCTTCCTTCCTTCCTTCCTTTGTTTTTTTCCTGCCTGCCTGCTGCTCACCTTTCCCTTCCTTCCTTCCTTCCTTCCTTCCTTCCTCCCTCCCTTCCTTCTTCCCTCCCTCCATCTCTCCCTCCCTCCCTTCTCTTCCTCTCTTCTTTTCCTCTCTCTCCTCTCCCTCTTCCTGTTCCATTCTAGATGAAGTTTTAGGCAAAAGGAAAATCTGTCTGCCCAATAGCAACGGAGACTGTCTTTTGGAGAGCAAAAAATCTCGAAGCGAATCCCCAAAAGGTGAGAAAAGGAAACTCTCTTTACAATTTCTGCCAGCGCGCTGTCTGCTTTTTTTTATAGGAAGGATGAATAAATGGAGGAAGGAAGGAAAGATAAATGAAAGGAAGGAAGGAAGGAGGGTGGATAAATGGAGGGAGAGGAAGGAAGGATAAATGGAGGGAAGGAGGGAGGAAGGATAAATGGAGGGAGAGGAAGGAAGGATAAATGGAGGGAGAGGAAGGGAGGGAGGAAGGATAAATGGAGGAAGAAAGGAAGGATAAATGGTGGGAAGGAGGGAGGAAGGATCCGGCCTTCTAAAGAGCAGCCAGGGTTGATCTCCTCTAGGACTGACCGGTTGGATGGCCTTGCAGTCCAAGGGACTCAATGCAGGAGTCTTCTTCTCCAGCACCCGAGTTCAAAGGCCTCCATTCTTTGGCCTTCCTTATGGTCCAACTTTCTCAGCCATCCATTGCAACTGGGGAAACCAAATGAAACCCCCTCCCTTTTCAAACTCCCTTGGAGACAGGCAGCTGTCAATAACGCCAATCAGGGCTCCCTCCCGACATGCTAATGAAACCCTTTTATCCAAGCTCTTTCAAAGGCCGTTTCTTAGCATTTTGCTCTCCTCTGGGGGGAAGTTCTTGGATATCTTCTTCCCTAATTTTCCCTTTTCACCCCTTTCTCCTCCTCCTTTCCACACACACACACACACACACACATGTTCCAGGCTCCCGCTGCATCCTCTGAAAAATTAATCAAGGTGATAGCGGTTTAATCTATCTCGCGGAGACGCTGAGCTTTAATCAGGCTTTCGCGAAGCCCAGCCATCTATCGCGTTGGGATCAATGCCACGCGGCGGCGGCCTCCCCTCCCCAAACCGGTCGTTCCTACCGCCCCCCTCCACCACCCCCTTCCTCGACTTCCCAATTGGCGTTGTGATCAATCACCTCGCCTGTCCCCCTTTCGTCCCCACCCCACCCGCCAGCTTAATTATTTTATTTTTATCGATTGGTTGATTAAATGTTTACCGCCTCCCGACTCTTGGGGGGAGCGAGGTTTCGCAAATAAAACGCACATAACTATAAATTAAACGCGACAATAAAAAACAAAGGAGAGACACACACACACAACCTGGATAACTCATGCTGCCCTTTACCTGAATTTGCAGTTTAAGCTAAAAAAAAAAAGATTCGGGGAGTTTTTCCGTGGTTAAGAATGGCTCACAAAAGGGGACCCTTTTCTGGCCTGGCTTGGGGGGGTGTTTCTGAGCCCCAAATATGCTGGTATGTTAAACCTGGCTCCTGAAATAACCCATTTTCTGGATTCACACAACCTCTAAGCTCTTAGCCACAAATTAACCAGGATTATCTAAGTTTAGCGCGTTATCCGAATGCAGCCATTTGACTTCTGGCTCGCCAGTTAATCTTCTCTTACTCAGCCATTGGTTGAGCTGCTGTGATGTCACAGAATAATCCACAAAGGCTCCGCCCACCAACCAAAAGAAATATCTGTTTTCGGACCATTGCTGCTTCCCTGGAAGGAAACGGAGAAGTGAGATTAGCAAATGGGATGAAATTCTCAAACTTTGGGCCACGCACCACGAGCTGCATTGTATTTCTGAAGTCCTCGCCTTTTGCTGCTGGCGTCTGATAATGCCGTGATACACTGCCCCTGAACGGTGAAGCTCTATATCCAGGGATAGTATTCACTTACTTTCCCTACCGGTCCGCAAATGTGAGAGTGCACCACGCAGGCACATGGCTTGAAAATGTCCCTAAATAGGACATAAATAGGACATCAATAGTCTAAGATGCTGAGCTTGTCGATCAGAAAGATTGACAGTTCAACAGTTCGAATCCCCAGCGCTGCATAATGGAGGGAGCTCCCGTGACTTGTCCCAGCTTCTGCCAACCTAGCAGTTCGAAAGCACGTTAAAAAAATGCAAGTAGAAAAATAGGAGCCACCTTTGGTGGGAAGGGAACAGCGTTCCGTGCGCCTTCGGGAATTGAGTCATGCCGGCCACATGACCACGAAGATGTCTTCGGAGAGCACTGGCTCTTCGGCTTCGGTACAGAGATGAGCACCGCCCCCTAGAGTCGGGAACAAACAGCACACGTGCGAAAGGGGAACTTTTTAACCAAATAGGACGGCATAGAATCAGGGCACGATAGAACCTTATCTTACCTTCCACAAATAGTGGCACATAAGTATTTTTTTTTTAAATTTTTATTTTAATCCCTTCCATCTGCAGCAACATCCTTATTGCGCTCAGTTAAAAAAAAAGTAAAAATGGAACATTTTTGCTGGAAGTAGGTGAACTCAGCCGGATTCTCTTGAATCAATTGTGAGAAATCAATCCCATATGCTTTGTGCATTCAGATCAATTCGGATCTCCCAATCAGGCCTGATTCGATTGGGGGGGTGGGTGGGGGAGAAATTGTCTCTTAAAAAGCAGGCAAGTTTAAAATCGCCAGGAGCCTTAGAGGATCCAAGCGGTTTGGAATCGATTTGGCCGGTTTTCCCGGTCGTGATCCGCGTTCGAATTCCATTTCCGATGCTATGGACTGCCAATATTGCCCCTCGGTTGACTCGCCTTAACCAAGTTTAAGTCTTTAAAACATCTGGATGTTTTCTTTTGGCTGTTTCAAGCGTTCAGCTTCTCAGCGGAGATGGGCAGTGAGGTCAAGAGAGTGTTTCCTGCCCATGTGCAGAGTTCCCTATCGACTTTTCTCTCCTCCCCTCTTCGGCTGCATCTCTGGGCTGTTAGGAGCTGAAGGTGTCAAACAGAGCAGAATATGGAAGTAGTAGAAATTTCACCCCTTCCCCAAATAAAGATTATGGTTGCCGCTTGGCCAGTTTTTCAGCTGTGTCCTCTCCGCAGCATCTCAGCAGCTGAGAATTTGCAAAATGCGGGTCCGGCCTTAGGCCTCCCCCTCCCCAACTGTCAAAGTGAGAATGGAAGGGAAATTGCCAACGTGTCTGACTTGATGGGAAGTGGAGGGGGGGGAGGAAGCAGAGTTTCTCTCCTTCCCCCTCTGTTTTGCGCATGAAGCCTTTCCTTGCTCGATGTAGTGACAGTAATTAAAAATGCCCCCCTCTTTCTCTCTCTCCCTCTCTGTCCATCTGTCTCTCTGTTTTTATCTCTCTCTCTGTGTGTGTCTGTCTCTCTCTCTCTGCCCCCCTCTCTCTGTGTCTCTGTCTCTCTCTGCCTCTCTTCTTTCTCTCTCCCTCTCTCTGTCTGTCTCTGTCTGTCTGTCTCTCTCTCTCCATCTGTCTCTGTTTTTTCTCTCCCTGTGTGTGTCAGTCTGTCTCTCTCTCTCTGCCCTCCTCTCTCTGTCTCTTTCTCTCTCCCTCTCTCCTTCTCTCTCTCTGCCCCCTTCTCTGTGTCTCTGTCTCTCTCTGCCCGTTCTCTCTCTGCCCCCCTCTGTCTGTGTCTCTCTCTGTCTCTCTGTCTCTTTCTCTCTGTCTCTCTCTCTGTCTTTCTCCCTTTCCCTCTCTCTCCTCTCTCTGTCTGTCTCTTTCTGTCTCTCTCTCTCTCTCTCTCCATCTGTCTCTTTTTTCTCTCCCTGTGTGTGTCAGTCTGTCTCTCTCTCTGCCCTCCTCTCTCTGTCTCTGTCCCTTTCTCTCTCCCCTTTCTCCTTCTCTCTCTCTCTGCCCCCTCTCCCTTTCTCTCTCCCTCTCTCCTTCTCTCTCTCTGCCCCCCCTCTCTCTGTCTCTCTCTCTTTGTCTCTCTCTGTCTCTTTCTCTCTCCCCCGTCTGTTTGCCTGTCTGTCTGTTTCTGTCTCTTTCTCTCTCCCCCTCTCTCCTCTCTGTCTCTCTCTCTATTTGTGTCTCTGTCTCTTTTTATATCTATCTTTCTCCCTCTCCCTCCCCCCCTCTCTCTCATTTCCTGTAACCTCTAAGCTTATTACCGGAGGGGGGGGGGGGGAAATGATTGCGCTCTTGAAACGGAGGGGTTTTTCTTCCTCTCCTGCACACTTGCACACACACACACACACACACACACACACAGCCGTGTGCGCGCCCACGGATCAGGGAAGGGGATGACAGACAGCTGCTTCAATGGGGCGTTCTCTCTCCTGGGAACTTCGGGGTCGTTTGGCCGCTGAACGTGGGTGGGCTTGTCAATCAGTGGCAGGGGCGTATCGGCAGTGGGAAGGTTGGGGAGGGAGGGGGGGGAGTTTGGAAGTCTAGACAAGGTTGCTTCCTTCCCTGGGGTGAGTGGTGGGTTGCAAGAGCTGAGCCTAGTCCTTTTTTCTGCTTTATTAACCCCTCCCCCAGTGAATGGGTCTCCCTATGGAAAGCAGGTGGGCTTCCTGGCTGCAAAAAGGGCATTTCCAATTTTTATTTTTTTGGAAGTGAGTTTTAGAGAGAGCAGATCCTCTGGAAAATCAGGCCTGGGTGTTGGAAGTGTGCCCCTCACCACCATCCTTCCCAGTCTTCCTCCTTCCCGTCCTTTCACGCCGAATCTCCTTGTGGCGTCTCATCCATCGGCGAACAAGGATTTTTCTTGCTTTTTGGAAAATCGGGAACCGTCAGCTCGGGTCCCGCCTTGCTTAGGGATGGAAATTCGGGTGCCGAGTAGTTGAGGGCTGCTTGCAAGATGGAAGGGACTGGGGTTGTGCTTCCAAACAGCCTTCGAATCCTTGACAATGGTAGTTTAGTGGCAGTCACTAAATAAATTCATCTTCCCTTTCCGCAGCCTGGATTTTTCGGTCAAATTGCGGCTTTCTTTGACACCAAAATGGTAGTTGAAATGTTTCCTACAAAAGTGACGTGTAAATAGCGCGAATTTAAAAACGATGAAAGAGAGAGAAATCAGCGAGGCTTCCTCCAGCTAGCATCTTCAAACTCCCACAGAAATTTTTAGTCTTTGCTTGCAGCTAAGAAGCAAAGAGAAGTTTCAACCGGCTCTGCTTTTGATGCCCAGTTCTTGCTAACTGAGAATGGAGTCTTCTTTAATCAGATTTGTTGACAAAGAAAAGGCAATGATGTTGCAGAAGTCTCAACACAGCGAGATATGTTCCCTCCCTCGAGCACTTAAATTTGGCTGGACTTAATTCTCTCTTTTTTTAAAGGAGAGTGGAATAAAAAAAGATGCAGAACCCTGAACAAAAAATCTACCCCCACCCCAAATTCAGAAAGAGTGCAAGTCAACGACCCGTCTCCTGTTTTGCATGCTAAAATGCGCTAGACTCCATCGGTAAGGGATTTGACGCTCCGTAAAATAAGGACCAGTTCCTGGGATGTGGTGGCTCAGTGGCTAAGACGCTGAGCTTGTCGATCAGAAAGGTCAGCAATTCGGTGGTTCGAATCTCTAGCGCCGCATAACAGAGGGAGCTCCCGTGACTCGTCCCATCTTCTGCCAACCTAGCAGTTCGAAAGCATGTAAAAAATGCAAGTAGAAAAATAGGGTGGGAAGGTGGGAAGGGAACAGCGTTTTGTGCCCCTTCGGGAGTTGAGTCATGCCAGCCACATGACCACGGAGACGTCTTCGGACAGCGCTGGCTCTTCGGCTTGGAAACGGAGATGAACATCGCCCCCTAGAGTTGGGAACGACTAGCACATATACGCGAGGGGAACCTTTACCTTTAAAATAAAAAAAACCGAATCATTCCCTGGGCTCGTTTTCAACTCTTCGCAACCATATTCGGAATCATGAGGACTAGAAAATTAACTTGGCGAAGGGAACACCACAGTGCAAAATTGCTGTTACATTTTGTAAGAACCGCTTATTTCTCACCACTCACCCTTCCATTTTTTGTTTGTTTGCCTTTCCGCCCCACAGAAAACTCCCACACACCCCTTTTGGAGGGCCCGGTGACACAGATGACTCCGGAGGAAGATTACCGGCGGCTGATGTCCGCCCTCAACGAACACAGCACTTTTGAAGAACAGCAGCAGCAGCAGCAGCGCCTCTACCAGTTGGCCGGCGGGATATCCGTCCCGAGTCACAGCGGTGAGCCTGGGGAATTCTGGGAGTTGAAGTCCATGCATCTTGACAGTGCAGAGAAGAGCAACAATGATGGTTGGGGGGCTGGAAGCTAAAGCATATGAAGGACGTAGGCATAGAATAGAAGAATAGAATAGAATAGAATAGAATAGAATAGAATAGAATAGAATAGAATAGTATAGAAGGATAGATGAGTAGACTAGAATGGAGTAGAATAGATTAGAATAGTAGATTAGAATAGTAGATTAGAATAGTAGAATAGAACAGTAGAATAGAATAGTAGAATAGAATAAAATAGAATAGAATATAGATGAATAGACTAGAATGGAATGGAATAGAATAGTAGAATAGAATAGAATAGAATAGAATAGAATAGGAGGATAGATAGACTAGGATAGGATAGGATAGGATAGGATAGGATAGAAGAATAGACTGGAATGGAATAGAATAGAATAGAATAATAGAATAATATAAAATAGGAGGATAGATAGACTAGAATAGAATAGTAGAATAGAATAAAATAGAATAGAACAGGATAGATAGACTAGATTAGATTAGAATAGAATAGAATAGAATAGAATAGGATAGGGTAGAAGAATAGACTGGAATGGAATAGAATAGAATAATAGAATAGTGGACTAGAATAAAATAGAATAGAATAGGAGGATAGATAGACTGGATTAGATTAGATAGGCTAGAATAGAATAGAATAGAATAGAGGATAGATAAATATGGAATGGATCTTGGAGGTCTTCTAATCCAACATATGAAGAATGTTTGCAGGAATTGGGTATATCTAGTTTAAGAAGGACTAGAGTGGAAATGATACCATGGTTTCAGTATTTGAGGGGCTGCCCCAAAGAAGAGGGAGTCAAGCTATTCTCCAAAGCAGTTGAGGGCAGGACAAGAAACAATGGATGGAAACTAATCAAGGGGAGAAGCAACCTAGAATTAAGGAGAAACTCTCTTAACAGTGAGGACAATTCACCAGTGGAACAGAAATCACTGGAGGTTTCTAAAAAGGAACTAGACAGTCACTTCTCTGAAATATGGTATAGTTTTTCCTTCTTGAGCAGGGGGCTGGACTAGAAGACCTCTAAGGTCCCTTCCAATTCTGTTAGTCTATTCTGTGAAAAATGGCCACGTTTGAGGGGGGGGGAAACCTTCTCTTTAAAGCCTAGAAACTCTTTAACACCGGGCATTTGGGGGGGGGGTCTGGTAGGAGTAGTGCGGTGGCCTAAAAGTGGCGCTCTCATCTCACAAATCAGGAGGCTGTGAGTTCTATCCTAGGTAGAGGCAGATATTTCTCTCTCTGAGCACACTGAGAATCTACCTGCTGCAAAACTCTGTAGTGGCGACAGGGAAGGGCATCTGGCCATGAAAACACTCTGCTAGCTCCATTCACTTGCCCAGACTCCACCCCGCAAGCCATGATGGGCTCATTAAAAGATGATGATGATTGAAAATACAGGATGGCCACTTGTGATTGGTGTATAAAGTTTTTTGCTCTTATCGCCTGGACGATGTTTTAATTCACCCTTGTGGGTGCTTGCTGGGGGGGGGGGGGATGAGGCTCAATTATAAATGGTATTTCTGCCAAGGAAAGTTCCTGATGATATGCAGGCACCAACTTATCTTTAATTATTTAGGAGGGGTTGTTTTTTTTTGCTTTATTTATTTATTTGTGGCTTAAATTGCGCTTCCTCCTCCTCCACAACTCGTCTCCGTATCCTAATTCCTCATTCCCCTCCTTGTAAATAGGTTTATGAGCAGATATAAGGGTCCCCCCCTCTCCTCCTTTATATTTTATTAAGTTTGCAACTGTGCAAAGCACAGAAACCCTTCTATATACTGTACATTCAGAAGGCAAGAGTTTTAGTTTGGCTAGCTCACATTCCAAAGGCCAGCCAAAACTCTTTTCGTCCCTTTCGAAGGGCCAAATTTGGCCTCCCTTGCTCCCTGCTGCTGCGGAGCTGGCCGCAGACTCTGGCAATGAGGAGGTTGGGGAGGAAGATGGGCCAGTCCTGGAGTCTGGAGAAGGCTCTGATGAGGGCTCTGTGTCAGAGGCAGAGAGGGGGCCAGGGCCGTCTGACAGTTATCAGCTGCCTTCGGAGTCAGACATCAGTGAGGCAGAAGAACAGCTGGAGCCTGTTCCCAGTGTGAGTTGCCAGACGAAGGGAACAGCTAAAGAACAGGGGTCGACTTGGGAGTAAGGCCACAGGTGGACGATGAATGGCCCCTCCCAGAGGACATAAAAGAGGAGCGAAAGGGGAGTGGAGTTTGCAGGAAACCCTTAATTCGCTTCATTGGTTCGTGACTCTCTGAGACTCCTTGCCAAGTTTTGCAGATATCGGCCTGGCAGCTCTCCAAGCCAGATAAGGTCTGTGACCGTAAATCCTCCCTCGAAAGACTTTGCTGGAGGTGAATGAGCAGAAATCACAGTCAATTAATAAAAGGGGTTTTGACGGGACCGGGAATTTACTTCACGCTCTTGGGAAGCCTGTGCACGTGGTCAGGGGCACTTTTGACACACTGCGAAAGAATGAGCTTAATCTTGGTTTTGTTTGATTCCATGAGGGGTTGCGACGACTGATGCTCAATTTGTTCCTCTCGGCACAGATATCCTCCGAGCGCGTCAAGAGGTCGCCTCACGAAACCCGAGTAGCCTAGAGCCTCACCTTCCCTCAGCCAGCAACTCTTCCAGCCAACGAAGAAAGCAGGGACTTCCTCAGCACCGGGATTCACACTTCAGCGAGAGGTATATCGATGTTGTGCCCATTCTTAACCTTTGTATACGTAGTCCTCGGCTTACGGTTTATTTAGCGACTGTTCAGAGTTACGACGGTGTGCTGAGAAAAGTGATTTACACTTTGCACTTAATAATCGTGATCCCTGTTGGTGACCTGCTGGCTTTGGCAATGTGGCCCGTCAGCGGATCTGGCCGCAGATTCGGACAGTGAGAAAGTTGGGGAGGAAGATGGACCAGTCCTGGAGTCTGGGGAAGGCTCTGATGAGGGCTCTGTGTCGGAGGCAGAGAGGGGCCCAGGGCCATATGCCAGTTATCACCTGCCTTCAGAGTCAGACATCCGTGAGGCAGAAGAACAGCTGGAGCCTGTTCCCAGTGTGCGCATGTGCAGAGTTGCTAGAGGAAGGAAACAGCTAAAGAACAGGGAGGAAGGCCACAGGTGGACGGTGAATGGCCCCTCCCAGAGGGAATAAAAGAGGAGCGAAAGGGGAGTGGAGTTTGCAGGAGACAATTTGTTCACTTCATTGGTTCGTGACTCTCCGAGACTCCTTGCTGAGTTCTGCAAAGATCAGCCTGGCAGCTCTCCAAGCCAGATAAGGTCTGTGACTGTAAATCCTCCCTCGAAAGACTTGGCTGGATGTGAAGGAGCAGAATTCACAGTCAGTCCATAACAGGGGTTTGCTTCCTGCTCTCGGGAAACCTCAGTCAGAACAGGCCAGTCCGTGGGAAAGCTGGTGGGGAAAGACCGCCAGTTGTCATCTTGTAACGTCTCGCTTAATGACCGCATTTAAAACCCGGAGCGGTCAAAGGAGGCCTCCCTTCGTGACCACACTGCTGAACAATAAGTGTTCCGGTGATGGTCGTAAGTTGAGGACTGCGTTTATAGCTCTTTTGCAAAACTGGAAATCCGTGCCAAGGTCTGGGGCTCCAACGGAACAAAAGCCAAACAGCGGAGATTTATGGAGTCTCCCTTTTCTCCGGGAGGTGGGTGGTAATGCACATTGGGGGTGGGGGGGGGCTGGAAGCCGCTTGGCGTGGTGCTAAAATTCCATTTCAGCTTCCTGTCGGACTCCGCAGGGATTCCATCAGCACAGGGAGGCTTATTGTGGCAGGAAGAATAATTAGCTGTTGAAAAATTCAGCCGTTTGCTGGAGGCAGCTGAGAGAGAAAAGGAGAGAGGCGGGAAGGGAAGATCCGGCTCCTGGTTTGGAGCCTGGCAGAGGGATGGGGTTGCTAGCTGAGAAGCTGGCTTCAAAATTGGCTGGAGAAAGCAGGCAGAAATGGCCCAGGTTCAGCGGTGTGAGGATGGGGAGTTCTGGGCTTTGACGTCTAGGCGTCTCTAGACGTTGAGAAAGAGGGCAGAGAAGAGCAAGAAATAGGAATGGAATGGAATGGAACAGAAAATAAGATGGGATGGGATGGAATAGAATAGAATGCAGAATAGAAAAGAAAAAAAGGATAGAATAGAATAGAAAAGAAAATAGGATAGAATAGAATAGAATAGAGGATAGATAAAATGGAATGGAATAGAATGCAGAATAGAATAGAAAAGAAAATAGAACAGAATAGAATAGAATAGAAAATAGAACAGAACAGAATAGAATAGAATAGAGGATAGATAAAATGGAATATAATAGAATGTAGAATAGAATAGAAAATAGAATAGAATAGAACAGAGGGTAGATGGAATGGAATAGAATGTAGAATAGGATAGAATGCAGAATAGAATAGAAAAGAAAGAATAGAATAGAATAGATAAAATGGAATGGAATAGAATGCAGAATAGAATAGAAAAGAAAGTAGGATAGAATAGAATAGAACAGAGGATAGATGGAATAGGATAGAATGCAGAATAGTATAGAAAAGAAAATAGAATAGAACAGAATAGAGGATAGATAAAGGAATGGAATGGAATGCAGAATAGAATAGAATGCAAAATAGAACAGAAAAGAAAATAGGATAGAATAGAATAGAGGATAGATAAAATGGAATGGAATAGAATAGAATAGAATGCAGAATAAAATAGAAAAGAAAATAGGATACAATTTAATTGAATAGCATAGAAAATAGGATAGGATGGAATGCAATGGAAGAGAATGTAGAATAGAATAGAATAGAAAATAGGATAGGATGGAATGGAATATAGAATGGAATGGAATAGAATGTAGAATAGAATAGAATAGTTGGAAGGGACCTTGGAGGTCTTCTAGTCCAACATACAAATACAACATACATTCTACTCTACTCTACTCTACTCTACTCTACTCTACTCTACTCTACTCTACTCTACGCTACGCTACGCTACGCTACGCTACTCTACTCTACTCTACTCTACTCTACTCTATTCAATCACACTTGGCCAATAAAGAATTCTATTCTATTCTCTGTCTATCCTACGTTCTATTCTATTCTATTCCACTCCACTCCATTCCACTCCACTCTAAGAAAAAGGAAAATATCAGCCCTGCTGTCTCCACCTGTGCTTTCCTTCTTGTTTGAGGATAGAGTTGCCACCGGGGTTGGGGGTTATGGGGGTTGTAGTTGACCCATGAACTCTGGTGTCGGAGATCCACTCTTGGATTGCCTGCTTGGGGGGGAGGGGCGCTGTGTTGTTCGGTGGAAGCCATGACGGGGTTAAAATGCAGCAGCGCACGGGTGTGCCTGCTAATGACTTAGAAGCATCGATTATTTGGAGGCCATTAGTGCTTATTGTTAAAGAAAAGCCAATACTTTCAAAGCTTAGCAAACCATTTGTCTCCTCTTTAAAGGACGTATCAAATTTAGCCACTGCGGAGTTAAGATCCTCTAATATCTTTGCAGGCAGGTTTCCGGGGGAGGGTGGGGGGCGGACGACACGGTGGGGGTGGGTGGGGGGGAAAGTATTTACTCCCGTGAAGAGACCCAAAGCCAAAGCGCCCATTATAGAAACTGCATCGATCCCCTTTTTAAAAAGTTGATTGCATTTTATTTTTCATATTTATTATTTGGAAGGGTGACCTCGCATTGGGCTGTGGCCCGTCAGCGGATCTGGCTGCAGATTCGGACAGTGAGGAGGTTGGAGAGGAAGATGGGTTGGTCCTGGAGTCTGGGGAAGGCTCGGATGAGGGCTCTGTGTTGGAGGCAGAGAGGGGGCCAGGGCTGCCTGACAGTTATCAGCTGCCTTCAGAGTCAGACATCAGTGAGGCAGAAGAACAGCTGGAGCCTGTTCCCAGTGTGAGTTGCCAGAAAAAGGGAATAGCTGAAGAACAGGGGTCGACTTGGGAGTGAGGCCACAGATGGACGATGAATGGCCCCTCCCAGAGGAAATAAGAGAGGAGCGAAAGGGGAGTGGAGTTTGCAGGAGACGACTAGTTCACTACATTGGTTCATAACCCTCCGAGACTCGTTGCCAAGAGTTTGGCAGAGATTTCCCTGGCAGCTCTCCAAGCCAGATAAGGTCTGTGACTATAAATCCTCCCTCGAAAGACTTTGCTGGATGTGAATGAGCAGAATTCACAGCCAATTAATAAAAGGAGGTTTTTGTCGGGACTGGGAGTTTGCTTCAGGCTCTCGGGAAGCCTGGATCAGAACCCGTTGGCTCCCAGGGCGTTGGGCTGCAAGAAGGGGTAGGATTAGAACACAGGGCCAGAGGAGCAAAGAAGCCCTCCTAGCCGAAAAGTGTTGGAATTGGAGGGTATTTTAAGGAGGAAGGAAGCTAGAGAGTAGGCGAGTGCCTGAATATTTTGCTGCCCAATGGAAAGGCGGGGGCGGGGGGCGGAAGAAACAAGAAGTCCATCTGTTTCACTTTATAGTTGGTGGCCATAGAGTTATGGGGTGTGTGACCCCCTCCCCCCTGAAGAGAAGATCAGATTAATACCTGCAGTGTGACCGTAAATCTTGCCTCCCCCCCCCCCCCCGCTTAATCCTTGCCAAGTAACGTCAGCGGCTCCTGCCAGCTCAGCTGTCCATAAGCAGCTTGGCCTGGGTGACACCAGAGCCCTTTGCCAAGTCCGAATTAACCCGCTTTTTCGTGCCTCTCTCCCTGGGAGGGGAAATCCTTGCTTGGGGGGGGGGGAGAGGGCGGAGGAGGGGAGAGAAATGACCCACATTCCAGGAACTTGTTAAAAAAAGTTTCCAACCCTCGAGAATTCTGAAATTTTCTTGGCAGATTTTGGGTTTGCTCCTCCAGCTAGGAGGATGAGGGGACTGGAGACTAAAACATACGATGGACGGTTGCAGGAACTGGGCCTGGCTAGTCTAGTGAAGAGAAGGACCAGGGGAGACAGGAGAGCATCTTCCAATATTTGAGGGGCTTCCACAGAGAGGAGGGGGGTCTCAAGCTATTTTCCATGAAGGCCCGACAAGAAATAATGGATGGGAACTGACCAAGGAGAGATTCAACCTGGGAATAAGGAGAAATTTCCTGACAGGGAGAACCATCAACCCATGGAACAGAAGTTGCCTTTGGAAGTTGTGGGAGCTTCGTCCCTGGAGGCTTTCAAGAAGAGACTGGACTGCCCTCTGTCAGAAATGGTGTAGGTCTCCTGCTTGGGCGGAGGGGTTGGACTAGATGACCTACAAGGTCCCTTCCAACTCTGTTAATCTAATCTAATCTACTGTTAATCTAATGCATTTGAGAAGGGCCTCTGTGCCAGTTGTGGTCGTAAATGCAGATACTCCTTGATTTAATGACTATAATTGAGACCAAAACCTATCTATCTATCCTACCTACCTACCTACCTACCCATCCATCCATCCACCCACCCACCTACCTACTTACCTATCCATCCATCCATCCATCCATCCATCCATCCATCCATCCATTTATCTATCTATCCACCTACCTACCTACCTACATCTTTCTCTGTCCTACCTACCTCTCTGTCTGTCTGTCCATCCTACCTACCTACCTACCTACCTACCTACATATTCATCTATTTATCTATCTATCTATCGATCGATCAATCTATCTATCTATCTTTCTATCTTTCTATCTTTCTACCTACCTACCTACCTACCTACCTACCTACATCTTAGTCTGTCCTACCTACCTCTCTATCTGTCTGTCTGTCCATCCTGCCTACCTAACTACATATTCGTCTGTCTGTCTCTGTCTGTCTGTCTATCTATCTATCTTCTCTCTCTCTCTCTCTCTCTCTCTCTCTCTCTCTCTCTCTTTTCCTATTTATCTATCTATCTATCTATCTATCTATCTATCTATCTATCTATCTATCTATCTATCTATATCATCTATCTATCTATCATCTATCTTCTACCTATCTATCTAGCTATCATCTATATCTATTATCTACATCTTCCATCTGTCTGTCTGTCTGTCTGTCTATCTATCTATCTACCTACCTACCTACCTACCTACCATCATCTGCCTGTCTTACCTATCTACCTATATCTCAGTCTTTCTGTATATCCACCTACCTACCTACATCTGTCGCTGTCTGTCTGTCCGTCCGCCCGCCCATCCATCCAGCCATCGCATTGGCCTTAAGACTTATATACCGCTTCACAGTGATCTCCAGCCCTCTCTAAGCTGTTTAAAAATGTCAGCCTCTTGTCCCCCCCCCCCAAAAAAAACAAAAAAAACAATCCACCTCCTCATTTTACCGACCTCCCAAATCGACCCTGAGCTGGTCAGGATGAGCAGAAAATGAGGTTAGGCTGAGCTATAGGAGTTGATCGGTGGAAAGACGCCGAGGGGTAGAAGTTGAGACGGAGCCAAAGGGATGGGGGATTGTGGGGGGGGGGAACTAACAAAGCCTCCCCCCCTTTGATGTCCCTCTGCAAAATTTCTGTGCGGTCCCTTCCACCCACCCCTTCCTTGCCCGGCACAGGAGGTCAGCCAAGGGCCACTGGGTCTGCTTAACGGCCAGAGTGGTTAAATGCCACTTGATTTCCCAAATTGGCCCTTACCCAGCAGGTGGCAAGTCTGCCCACCCCCTTCCCCCTCTCTCCCCCTCTCTCTCCCTCTCTCCCCCCCTTTTCTCTCTTCTCCCTGTGATGATTACAGCTAATTACGGTCAGGACCAGCTCCTCCTCCCCCCAGGCCCCCTCTCGTCCCCCTTCCCAGCTGTAATTGTCCGTTATTCATCGGGCTCAGCTGTCTGTCCGGCGTGCGGGCTTGGGCAGACACCCCCCCCCCGTCGGCCGGCCTAATTGCAAGGCCAGAGGGATTAGGTCCGGTGATTACACCCTTCATGCGGTAATTACATCAGCATCGCTCGCTCCGGCGGCTGTGGCCGCCCAGCGCTTAAGCGCCCCCGAAGGTCATGCGCTGCGTTACCTGAGATTAATTGGCGCTGCCAGCCAAGTGCGAGGCTCTGGCGGAACGGTTATGCGATTAGCATTAACATTTCAACAGCCAGCCGATCGATCCAGCCCTACCCCTGTGGCTGTCCTCCAGACACACCGGGAGCCGTGCAATTAGTTTAGAGGAAGGAAGGAGGGCGGGAAGAGAGGGGAGGAGGAATGGCGAGAGAGAGGCGCGGGGGGGGGGGGGGACGACGGGACCCAGAGGCAGACAGGAGGGGAGGGGAGGGCTGGAAGGGAAGACAGATGGGTACAGACGGGGTGTGTGCATTTGTGTCTTGCAAGCGGGATGGTTTAATCCACCTTCGCAGATATCCCCGCTGGAGATGGATGTCCTTTTCAATCGCGGCGTGCGTCCCTTTTCGCAATTCTCAGAAGTCTTGTGCGCGGACAAACGTTGGGGTGTAGTTTGTGGTCTTGCGCTGGCTTGCCGCCTCCGTGAATGTCTTCAGAAGCACCCTGCTAGCTGTTGGCATCCATCGAAGGCCCAGATTGTTGGGGGCAAGAGGCTGACTCTGTAAACCGCTTAGAGAGGGCCGTAAAGCACTGTGAAGCGGTATATAAGTCTGAGCGCTATTGCTATCTTCCTTCCTTCCTTCCTTCCTTCCTTCCTGTTAGAATGAAGTATTGCAGACTAACTCTGCCCACTGCCAGCAGTTCAATCCTAACCGATTGGCTCAAGGTTGACTCAGCCTTCCTTCCTTCCTTCCTTCCTTCCTTCCTTCCTTCCTTCCTTCCTTCCTTCCTTCCCTCCCTCCCTCCCTCCCTCCCTCCCTCCCTCCCTCCTTCATTCCTCCTCCCTCCCTCCCTTCCTAATGGTTAGGAATAAAATATTGCAGGCTAACTCTGCCCACTGCCAGCAGTTCAATCCTGATCAACTGGCTCAAGGTTGCCTGCCTGCCTGCCTGCCTGCCTGCCTTCCTTCCTTCCTTCCTTCCTTCCTTCCTTCCTTCCTTCCTTCCTTCCTTCCTTCCTTCCTTCCTTCCTTCCTTCCTCCCTCCCTTCCTCCCTTCCCTTCCCTTCCCTTCCCTTCCCTCCCTCCCTCCTTCCCTCCCAGTGGTTAGAATGCAGTATTGCAGGCTAACTCTGCCTACTACCAGCAGTTCGATCCTAACCCACTGGCTCAAGGTTGACTCAGTCTTCTGCCCTTCTGAGGTGGGTAAAATGAGGACCCAGATTGTTGGGAGCAAGACGCTGACTCTGTAAACTGCTTGGAGAGGGCTGTAAAAGTGTTGTGGAGCGGTATATAAGTGCTGTTGCTATTTATTATCTGCCAGTTTGTAGAATCAGGATTTTTAATTATTATTATGGAAAGTGGGGTGTCGTAATCAAGGGGAACGTTTGTCCCATCATCTTCAGCAGAGAGACACCCCTAACTAACCAGCAACGGACACGCCGCTTGTCCCGTGCCAAAAGGGCATGATAGCAGCCCCCCTCTGTGTGCCCCTTTGAAGGTATCCTTGATTAATGCCCCTCGGCTTTTAACCTATTTGATCCAGAAGCAGTGGAATAAAATGGCTTTCCTTCCATCTCTTTCTAACGACGGAGCACCGAAAGCAAATTCGGGTCATTTTGAAAGTGGAGGAAGGCTGGGAAGCTGTGGGAAAGCCAGTTGCGGGCCCCTACCCTGTTTCCCCAAAAATAAGACCTCCTCAGATAATAAGCCCAATCGGGCTTTTGAGCTCATGAGGTAAAATAAGCCCTCCCCGAAAAGATTGTGACACAGCAGCAACCATGAGGTAACCACGCTTGCCGCCTCCTGCACCTCACAAATAATAAGACCTCCCTGAAAATAAGACCTCCTCAGATAATATACCCAATCAGGCTTTTGAGCTCATGAGGTAAAATAAGCCCTCCCTGAAAATATTGCGACACAGTAGCAGCCATGAGGTAACCATGCTTGCCGCCTCCTGTACCTCAAAAATAATAAGACCTCCCTGAAAATAAGACCTCCTCAGATAATATACCCAATCAGGCTTTTGAGCTCATGAGGTAAAATAAGCCCTCCCTGAAAATATTGCGACACAGTAGCAGCCATGAGGTAACCATGCTTGCCGCCTCCTGTACCTCAAAAATAATAAGACCTCCCTGAAAATAAGACCTCCTCAGATAATAAGCCCAATCGGGCTTTTGAGCTCATGAGGTAAAATAAGCCCTCCCCGAAAATATTATGCCACAGCAGCAGCCATGAGGCAACCACGCTCGCCGCCTCCTGTACCTCACAAATAATAAGACCTCCCCCAAAATAAGACCTCCTCAGATGATAAGCCCAATCGGGCTTTTGAGCTCATGAGGTAAAATAAGCCCTCCCCGAAAATATTATGCCACAGCAGCAGCCATGAGGCAACCACGCTCGCCGCCTCCTGTACCTCACAAATAATAAGACCTCCCCCAAAATAAGACCTCCTCAGATGATAAGCCCAATCGGGCTTTTGAGCTCATGAGGTAAAATAAGCCCTCCCCGAAAATATTATGCCACAGCAGCAGCCATGAGGCAACCACGCTCGCCACCTCCTGTACCTCACAAATAATAAGACCTCCCCCAAAATAAGACCTCCTCAGATGATAAGCCCAATTGGGCTTTTGAGCGCATGCGCTAAAATAAGCCCTCCCTGAAAATATCTTAAGGGCTGCGCAGCCGATCCCTGCCATGTCCTGGGGGGGGGGAACATGCCCCAACGGCTCCACATGCACTCCCAGAGGCCGCTCCCACAAACCCTAACTCCTGCGCTCCTTTTCTTAGTGGCGGCCACAAAAAGAGCGGCCGGCCCAGTGACGGTAGGAGGGGCGAGAGTGCGCCAGAAACAGAGCTTCCGGCCCTCTCTGGATCAGCTGATCCGCGGGCCGAGATTAAGCCGCCTCCTGCACCTCCAAAATAATAAGACCTCCCTGAAAATAAGGCCAAGCGCTTATTTCGGTGGGGGGGGAGGTGTCAAAAGAAAATAAGTCCCTTTCTTATTTTCGGGGAAATAACGGTAGCTGGGGAAATTATTTTTGTTTTCTTGGGGTGTTCAACCGAAGGAAAAGGACAGAGACGAGGCTGGAATTTCGATGTTTCTATATCTTCCATTTTTCTCCTTTCGCCTCCTTTTAATGTTCTCGTTTTGCGTTTCCGCTCTACAGGGAGATGCCCCACCCGCCACCTCTCCTGTCGCCCCAGAATGCGCCCCACATTGCTTTAGGGCCTCACTTGAGACCCCCTTTTCTGGGGGTGCCTTCGGCTTTGTGCCAGACGCCAGGTAAGAGGGGCAAGCCCCCCCCCCCCCGGGTTGTGAAAGGGCCTTGGGGAGGGACTTGGTGGAGCGGGGGGGGGGGGAGAGGGCTGGTTAAATGCGGGTTTTTTCCCCTCTTCCTTCGCTCTGCTGCTGCTTTTATTAATTTCTTATTTGTTTTTTTTATCCTAAGGGCCGTTTGGGGGAGTGGGGGGGGAGTTTGCAGGAAGGAGGGGATGGGCAGGTAGGGGGAGGGCTGGTGAAGGGAGCCTGAGAATGTGGGTTTTTTCCCCCCGCTCTGCTGCTGCTTTTATTAA